>NC_045660.1:892874-1067874 GCF_009829145.1 Chiroxiphia lanceolata | reverse complement strand
CCTTAATGATTCCATGGTTCTAGTCCAGTTCTTGCACAGCCCTTCCCAGCAGGAAATCTGAGCAGACTTTCCAGGGCAGGTCACATTCACCCTGAGAGGGCTCTGCACAGTGTGCTGGAGATTTTTGGCACAGCCCCAAGTGTGGCCATGCTCAGGGTGCTCTGTAATTGATAACAGCCCTGCAGGGGCCAAACGACCTTGGTGTAGCTCAATTCAAAGAGGGGAAAGGGCCAGGCGGAGGCCAGGAGGTTGGAAAGGGAAGGAAAGGTTTTCCATCACTCTTGCTCTGATTTCAGTTGGATGGGTCTATCCCACAGAGGGATGTGTGGAGGGGAAGCCCTGGGAGACACCCAGGAGGAGTGAGGTGGTTGTGCTGCAGCATTTCCAGCTGAGCTGGCCCAAACTGCACTGCAGCACTGGGCACTGGCAGCTCTGCCCCACACACAGGGCTTGGTTTGCTGATGAGAAGATGCAAAACACCAGCGCCCTGAGCTTTTGGGAATTGTTTGAGTCCAAAGGTATTTTCCCAGCCTGAGAGGGCTCTGACTTGAGCTGAGCAGCCAAGGATGGAGCTGCTGCAGCCCTTGCAGTGCCCTGGCTGGCTCTGGGTGCTGGCTGGGAGAGGGTCCAGCTGAGAGACGGAGATCAAAGGCTATAATCTGGAGAAACTTCTGGATCAACCTCTGGGGCTGCCTTGGAATCACAAGGAATTCTGGTTGTTCTTTGCTCAGAGGGTGGGGAAGCCCTGGCACAGGTTGCCCAGAGAAGCTGTGGCTGCCCCATCCCTGGAAGTGTCCAAGGCCAGATTGGATGGGGCGTGGAGCAACCTGGGCTAGTGGAAGGTGTCCCTGCCCAAGGCAGGGGGTGGAACAAGATGATCTTTAACCCAAACCAGTCTGTGAGAACATGATTCTATTTATCTGTAAGAGAGAGAAGGGGGCAGCACTGCAGGTGCCATATGTGCTGTGGTTTTCAGATGGTTTCAAGCACATCTGTTTGCATATCTGTGACAGAACAGGATCTGGGTTGGTGTGGGTTTCCCTCGGTATCTGTTGCAATCAGCTGTCTGAGGGTTTTCCTCAGAGGCCTCAGTGACAGGTAAAAAGAAGCAGGTGTTTGGAGCCCCTGTTCCTACAAGGAAGGTCATTGTCAGGCACTGCAGAGGCACGAGTCTGCACGACCAGGGGCTGGGGACACCTCTGCTCCACAGCCAGAGACAGGCAGCTGTACCAGAGATAACAAAAAGAGAAGGACTCCCCTTCTATCCCTCCTGCCCTTGCTCAGGTGGAGGAGGAATAAGCAAGGGATTTAATCCTGCTTATCTGGGCACACTGGGAGAAGCTGGCTCGTTTTGCAGCAGCCCTGTGGAAGCAGAGCCCAGCAGAGATGAGAACAGCCCAGCAGAGAACCAGGACAGGCTGCCCTCGTTTGGGAGCAGCAGGTGGAGAAGGGAGAGCACTGTGATGGGAGGAGGTGCTGAGGATGTGAGGGGAGATCACAGGGACAGCCCAGGCTTCCCCAGCCCAGCTCGGGAACACCTTGGGCTGCTGCAGACGGGCAAAGGGAGCTGCTGCATGGGGATGCAGGGATATCCTACATGGGGGTGCATGGATGTGCTACATGGGGATGTAGGATGTCCTACATAGGGGTGCAGGGATATCCTACATGGGGGTGCATGGATGTGCTACATGGGGATGTAGGATGTCCTACATAGGGGTGCAGGGATGTCCTACATGAGGATGCAGAGATGTGCTACATGGGGGTGCAGGGATGTGTTACATGGGGGCTCAGGGATGTCCTACATAGAGGTGCAGGGATGTGCTACATGGGGGTGCAGGATGTGCTGTGGCTCCAGGTGAGGAGCAGGGAGCCTCTGCCAGCAGAGCTGGATGAAGACACAGGGAATGGCAGGAGCCAGGGAGTCCCCTCGGCAGGGCTTGTGTGCCACCACCTGAACATTTGTGCCACTCTGGCTCCCTGGCACAAAATCCATACCCAGTTACACACACACGTGCCCAGGAGGGCCGAATTTCTGATTCCCCTTCATGAATATGCACAGTAAGTACCAGTGTGTTCTCCAATCCAGCCCTGGCAGTAGATTCAACATGACTGATTCAACATGACTGATCACCCTGTGCCCAGCACAGAGCCCACACTAAATACCCACAGGATCCACAGAGTTAAATTATTGGAAGGAAAATGTAGCTCTCACATAATTTTCTGTAACAATCACTACAATCTCAGGCAGCCTGCAAATATCCTGTGCATGAAAAGGAGCTCATTCTCTCTGGGGAACTTCCTGCCCTGCTCTCAGAACCAGCCTCCTGAAGCGACATCTTCAACAGGTCTCTGTGTGAGAAGTGTGATCATCGTTATCAAACCGCTTTATACAGTTATCACCCCGAACTCCTGTGCAGTGTAAACATATCATTCGTGGGAGAGGCTGTCAGGGGAGTGCCAGGCTGAGCCTGCAATTAAAGCCCCAAACAATACAGCCCCATAAATCACCCTGCTATGGCCGGGCAGTGTCGCCAAGCAAGGAGTGAGGATCTTAATTACATTTAGACCAAACAAGTGGTAGATTATTTATGGGATACTGTAAGTGCCTGACAATGGGTAGAAAGCCATTCCACATGCATCCCTGGGCATTTCAGAGCCCGGGTGAAGAGGCAGAGCAAGAGAGGGAAAGAAGTAGAGCCAATATCCATCACGGAGCAGTATTGGAAGGGAAAGACCTGTTGCTTTAAATAAGGCCCAATTGCATCATCAATTTAAAAGCAATAGCAGCAGCTTCTGGAGAAAGCAGCAGCTGCCACAGGTGGCCAAACAGCTGGAGAGCTGCCAGCACCCACAGAGCCACCAGGATCCTTGGTGCTTGGTCACGTTTTTAACCCTTCCTCTCAATCTCCAGGGCTGGGCAGAGCCTTGCTGCACCCAGGGGCTCTGCAGGGCTCTGGGGGGTGCTGGGGGCTGTGTTGGGAGGATCAGGTCATTCCATACGTTATCCATCACACCCTGGAGCTTGTAGCTGGGTTTCAACACGTTCCAGATGTGGTCAGGACTTGGAGGATGCAAACTGGCTGGGAAATCCCAGGGATCAGGTGCATCTGCCTCAAACCATGGGCCATCTCTGGGCTCGTGGATCCTTCAGAGGGATGCTGTGCTTGAGCCCCAGTTTGGTGCATCTGTCCTGTCCAGTGACCCTGGAAAGCAGAGACTCCTTTTTGCTCAGTGACAGTTTCAGAAAGATGCATGCTGATCCCCACACTGTTTAGACACAGGAATCTCTCTGGAAAAGCTCTTTGCTCACAAGAGCTTTCCACAGGGAAAGATGCTGAGACCTGAATGGGTCTGTCCCACTGCCCTGGGCTGGAACAGCCCCTGGAAAGCTGTCAGAGGGTCAGCAATCCTGCCTGGGGCTCTGCAACAGGCCTACAGGTCAGAGCCTCTGTGGGCTGTGCAGGGTCAGGGGGTCAGAGGAAGCCTGTCCGTGTTGGCACATCCCATGTTGTGTGACTGGACTCACAATATGGAATTAAAGAGTCAGAGAATCTCCTGAGCTGGAAGGGACCCACAAAGATCATCCAGTCCAACCCCTGGCCCTGCACAGACACCCCAACAATGCCACCCTGGCCCTCAGAGCATTGTCCAAACCCTCCTGGAGCTCTGGCAGCCTTGGGGCTGTGCCCACTGCCCTGGGGAGCCTGGGCAGTGCCCAACCAGCCTCTGGGGGAAGAACCTTTCCCTGAGATCCAACCTGAGCCTGCCCTGACACAGCTCCAGCCGTTCCCTGGCTGCTGTCCCTGCTCCCCCAGAGCAGAGATCAGAGCTGCCCCTGGGGAGGAGCTGCAGCCCCCACTGAGCTCTGCCCTCAGTCTGCTCTGCTCCAGCTGGACAAGCCAACCCACCTGATCTCCCCATGGGACCTGATGCCACCAGGCTGGTGGGCACAGGGTGCCAGTGCTTGTGCCCTCATGCATCAGGGATGGAACAGGGCAGCTGTGGAGGTGCAGATGGGCTCCAGAGCAGGATGTCTGAGCACAGACTGCTCATCCAGCGTGTATTTGGGAGCCCTGGGGCACTCAGGCCACTGGCTGTGGCATGAGCATCATCAACATCATGAATGTGGCTCCTGCTCACACCAGGAGGAAGCTGCCTCTGACCCCTCCAACAGCAAGTCCCAGGCAGTGACCTCCCCAGTGCCTGTCCCAGCCCTGGCTGCAGTCAGTGACCTCCCCAGTGCCTGTCCCAGCCCTGGCTCCAGTCAGTGACCTCTCCAGCCTGTCTCCAGCCCTGGCTGCAGTCAGTGACCTCCCCAGTGCCTGTCCCAGCCCTGGCTCCAGTCAGTGACCTCTCCAGCCTGTCTCCAGCCCTGGCTGCAGTCAGTGACCAGCTGCTGTCTCCCGACTCTCCCCACAGGTCTGTCTGCTCGTGCACCCTGTGCCACGGCGTGGGAGGCTCAGCCCTGGCACCTGGGGCCATGGCACAGCAAGGGCTGGTTGTCCAAGAGAGCTTTGGGTGCAGATCCTCCCTCTGCCATCCCCCACAGCCCGGGGCAGGTCGGCAGGGTCAGGCTCTCCACTCAGATGTTGTCCCTCCTTGTCTAGACAGCACCAGGCCGGGGGGTGCTGAGGGGTGTCCTTCAGCCCAGGGCTGGCCAAAGTAGGTCAGAGGAGTCTGTTCTACCAGCAACTGTTTATTGCTATCGACCCTCTGGTGTGGGACATGCAGCTCCAGCTGAGCTGCCTGAGATCAGGTAAGGTGATCACATCCTGCATCTCCAGAAGCCTCAGACCTTCTGCAGGCAGTGTGGCTCCTGTCCCACCCCCTCTGCCTCTGAGTGCTCACAGGGTTTGCCATGCTCCTCACACAGTGACTGAGCTTAAGAGCAGTAAGTTTGTTCTTCTTTTAGGACAGATCTGAGGCTCTGGCACAGCATTTCAGACCAAGAAGGGCAGCCTGGGCAGTGCCATCCATGCCTGCAGCACTGTGTGTGCACAGGACTGGGTCACACTACCCATAAACAGGGGACAACCTCCAGGTGTGTGCATTCCTACAGTCACTGTTTTGACTCAGCTGAACCAAATGCTCTCCTTCTGCTCTGGGTGTGGAATGTGGTGGGGCAGCCCCATGGTGGCACTTGTGGGTGGAGAGCAGGCTGAGCTGTCTGCAGGGAGGTGGGGCAGGATCATTCCCGGGTCTGGGAAAAGCCGTGAGCAAGGCCAGGGCACAGGGTGCTGAGGGAGGCACACAACACCAAGCCCTAATTGCCCAGCAGACTGATTGATCAAGCTGACAAGCCCAGCTGATCTCAGGCGCCGGTCCAAGGCCACACCACACCATGAGGTGGCCAACGCTCCTGATTGATGCCAAGGTCATGGGAAGGCACAGGGAGGGGGGGGAATGGGGTCCCACTCATTGCTGGGCATTATTCACCAGTGCTGGACCCCGCAGGGCTCCCTGTCCGGGCCAGCCTGTGCCCACAGCCAGCCGGGGGTGGGGGATGTCCTGCTGCTCTCACAGGCTGGACCCTCTCACACGGTGCAAACCCCTTCGAGGAACCGGGAATTAATGCTCTTCCCCCCCTTCCTGTCCCCCCTCTCTGTCTCAGCAGCCGACAGGCAGTAAAAGACCCTTCGCAGTTGTCAAGGCAACGCCGTCTCCCGCAGCCGGTGCCGTGAAGTGGCAGCAGCCGAGGGCTCTGCTCCGCAGCTCCGCCGCTCTCCAGCTCCGCGATCCCCTCTCGAGGCCGCGCTGCCGCTGCCGGTGATGCCGCTCGGCGGGCGAGGGCAGCCCGCGGGGATGTGCCAGCGGGCTCCCGCTCCTCCCGCCCGGCCCCGACCCCGCTGCTCGCCATGGGGGGCTACCAGGGCTGTGGGACCACCCCACGAGGTGCTTCAGCTGCCTTTGTGCTTCAGGCATCATCTCTGCCCAAACCCACCTACCCTATGGCAGAAACAGCCTGTGCCAAAGGCGTCCCTTTTCTGCTGCAGGGAGCCCTCCAGGAGCCTTCTCCCAGCACAGACGGTCCGGGGGGCTCCATGGGGGGCTCTCTGCATCCCAGGGAGGCAGCAGGCCCACAACAAGCCCTGTGGTGTCTGTGCTGGGACTCTGCCACAGGGAGAGATGAACCCTGTTTTGGCAGCCTGGCAAGGACCATCTCTCTACATGTCTCCATTTTTTCACGTTGTAGAGCAAATGCAGAAGGGATCCCGTGGTTCATCCTTCTGTGGGCATTTTTCCAGAGGTAGATGCAACTCTGTCCATCGTCCCTCCACCCCCACTGCAGGTGGGGAATCCCCCACTTCATCCCTCCTGTTGGGGAATCCACAGCACCTTCTGGGCATGGTGAAGCAGGTGGATGGGTCTTTGCAGGGTGACTCCTACAGCTCCCCATAGGGACTGACAAAATCTGAGGATGAGGAGAGTTTCCTTTGGCAGCAACCCTCCTGGAAGGGGGCTGCTGGAAATGCTGGATGCCTCCAGAGGTGAGCAAGGAGAGGAGAAGCATCCCCTGGATGGAGAGGTGTGGATGGGCTGATGCCCAGGGCTCCACAGCCCTGGCCCAGGGTTCCCTGTGGAACCTTCCAGAGCTTTCCCACCTCTCACCAGCTCTCAGGCTCAGGTCTGGATCACGTCCTCCTGGTCCCAGCACATCCCAGGCTGGTTTGGCTAAGGCAGGACCAGGCAGAGGCATCTCTGCCCCAGCTGCTGGCTCAGGCCATGCCCACGTGGCACTGCCCGGGCACACGTGGGAGCAGAGCTGCCAGAGCTGGCACGGGCACACACTGGCTGGGGTGTGCAAACAGCCAGGAGGGAGGTGGCACCTGTGCTTGCCAGCAAAGCCCCTTCCAGCAGAGGTGGTGGAGGAGTCACACACACCCTGAAGGGCTCTCAGCCATGTCCTAGCTCATCCTTCTGCCTCCCTCAAACCGGGGTGAGCAGCCCCATCCACTCCCTTCTGCACGAGGGAGAAGCTCTGGAGGTCAACATGGAGCAACCCTGCACCCTCAGCCACCCAGAGCCACCAGCTGGGCTGGGCTCTCTGGGGCATCTGGCATCAGTCCCAGAGCAGCAGGACAGCCTGGGGAGCACTGGGTGCCCTGGGAGCACTGGGAGCATTGGGTGCCAGGCATTGCTGTTGAGTCCTGCACTTGGCACCACTGAGGGTTGACTCCTGATGGACTGAGCTGGACACAGGCTCTGTCCCTGCCAGGGCTCTGCTCAGGCTGGGGGTGCTGCAGGGCCAACCAGGTGCTGTGCACAGAAGCAGGGGGATCATTCCCATGGGACAATGGGATTTGGAGCAGTACAGTGCAGTCACAGACCCATGGAGATGGGTGGAGGCCATGAGTCCTTGTCCCAGTGCAGGCACCCACCATTCCTGACTCCCCACATCACCCTGCCTGGGGTGTTCCCAGCACCCAGAGGGAAAGGTGCTAAACTGGCCCCCCTGAAGCCAGGCAGGCTGGGTGAGAACAGTGCCCAGCACAGGGGCTGCAGAACCAGAGGCTCATCCCTGATGTGTTTGGCATTTCCTGTTGCTCTTGACTCCAGGGAAATGATTGCTCTGCTCCAAGGCACCTATAAATAGTCCCTGCCCACTCACCTGCTCCCCAGGGGCCAGCACATGGCAGGAACACCGTGACTGCTGCCAGAGCTGACACCCACCCCCGCCAGGGTCAGCTCTGTCTGCCAGGCTCCCGACCCTGCCCAGCCTTCCTCTGCCTCAGGTAGAAATCCTCTGCCTCCAAAGAAATCCTTTTTTCTCAGGTAGGCGGTGTCTGGGGAGGGCTGGGAGGAGGGAGGATGAGAGACAGGATCTTTGTGGTGTACAGGCACTCCAGGGTGGCATTGTCCTCGGTGTCACACCACTCCTGGCTGAAGTCCCCTCCCCACAGGAATGTTCTGCCCTGCCCGGGCAGGGGCTGCTCTGCATCCCTGTGCCCCCAGGCAGGCAGTGGGCACTCACTAAGGGCCCCCCACTCTTGTCCTCAGCAGGTCCTGGCAGAGCTGTCCCCACTGTGCTGAGCACTCTTTGGCAGCTGTGGAGCCAAGGCCCTGGGAACAGCTTTTCCTGAACGCATCTCCCACCGGGGCCCTGCCCGGATGACGAGCTGCCTCGGCAAGGAGGGGAGAGGGGACAACCTTCCAGCCTGCCAGCTTGGAAAACCTCACCCAAGCGGTGCCAGGATGTGTTGTATCCCGTTACCATGGTAACTGACAGCTCCCGATGCTGGAGCAGGCGTGTGTGGAGTCATGGCACATGAATCACACACAGTACCTGCCCCCGGGGGGACGGGCACGCACGGAGATGCGGGGGGGACTGATCCCGGCGGGATGGGCACACACAGACCCCCGGGGGGACTGATCCCGGCGGGATGGGCACACACAGACCCCCGGGGGGACTGATCCCGGCGGGATGGGCACATACAGACACTCGGGCAGAGATGGGTGCAGGGCACAAGGGGTGGCACCGGTGTGGGCAGCAGCACTAAGCCACCTTCAGCACAAATCCAGAGCCTGGTACAGCCAAAGCTGAGGGAGGGTGAGGTACCCTGGGAGTGCAGAGGGACTGCACAGGGTGAGCCCCGTGCCCTGGGCTGGGAACAGGAGCTGGTGCCATCCCCCTTCCACAGGACGATCCTGACTGGTGCTGGGCCTCCCTCCCTGCAGCAGCTGCCTTTGCAGCTTCCCTCCTCCTCAGAAAACCAGGAGGAGAGAAAAATCTCAGAAAACTGGAGGATTCCCCCTGGAATCTCCCAAATAATTTTAGACCCATCTGGTTGTGCTGCCTGGCTGGGAAGAGACCAGGCCCATGCTGTGGCAGAGCTCGGGTTGTTCACCCGGGGTGTGTGACCAAGGGCCCCTTTCCCAATCCTCGATGTCCATGTTTTCACAAAGACAAGCACAGGGCTGTGCTGCCCAAGCAGGATTTGTCGCTCCTGGGATGTTTGGCACAGGGGACCACTCTCCGTGGGTGGATTCCAGGGAGGAGTCTCCTTCCCTCTGTCATGTTGTTTAAGTGACACCTACAAGGCATCAGGGTCAAGGAGACCAAATTTTTCCATCTCAGCTTTTTGCAGAAGGGAAATGTTTTCCACCCAGCAGTGGAATATTATCCCTTCTACTCCTCCCAGACAGAGTGATTACAGTTTTCCTCCAAAAAATTTGGGACAAAAATTAGCTTGTGAGTTTGCTGTCACTTCATCCCCTTTCTTTTCTTGGGGTAGAAAAGGGGATGGAAAAGGAGAAGGTTTGAAGTGGGAGAGAAAAAAGCCCAACCCCCAAAAGCTGTATTCAATTTAACGAACAATTATGAAAATAATGCATCTATTTGCTTCTTCACTTTCAAAATGAGCAATTTTCTACCTCCTGTGAGAGAAGGGCAACACAGCCTTTCCCCAGTTCCCTCTCTGGGAGCACTGGCTCTTGTTGTCAGTGCTGAATCTCCCTAGAAATTCATTTCCAGCAGAGTGTCCTTATGGAGGAGCCTTCCCCGTGTTACAGCAGCACTTTTCAGGCTCTGAAGCCTCTGAAGCCCTGGTTTACAAGCAGAGTTGTGTCTCCAGGCAGGAGCAGACGTGCTGCCAAGGGCTGACCCTGCCCCACTGTCCATCACACACCAGGGCAGCCCAAAGTGCTGCTGTGCTGCAGAGCCTGGTACAGCACAGAGCTTGTCTGGGGATACTCAGCCCTCCTCCCCTCCCCATCCCAAAAAAAAGAAGATTAATTCCTCTTCTAGCCAATTCCAGCCAATTTATCCTGCTGCATCCACCCAGCTCCAGTGAGATCTCACTGGAGGCATCAGGGTGGGGATGCAGAAACAAGAGGGAGTGAAATCTGCTCTTCTGGAAGCAATAAATGCCTTCTGCCTTTTCCAGGCACTTCCTGACCTTGCTGCAGCTGATGGGCAAGTTTACGATCTTGCATTTTAGCTAAATGGAAGAGATAATTATTCTCCCTTTTGGATTAAAGTGATTTTAGGAACAAAAATGCTAGGCAAGTGAATATCCCAGGAGGAAAGCTGGGGTGTCCTAGGAGAACAGCTAGAGATGGAAGGGCTGGCAGAAGGCAACTGTGCAGCAAAGGGCAGGCAGAGACACTGCAGTGATGCTGCAGGAGAGGCAGTGGGACTGGGTGGACCATGGCCTTGCTAACAGGGGAGTTGCCTGCTCCTGTCTGTGCCAACTACACATGGTACAGACCCACAGCCCCAGCCCACACACCAAGAAAGGGCCTCTGCCAGGGAAATCCCTGCTCCTTCCTCACTGGGAACAAGCTGCTCTGGCCTCGGGGCTTGCACATCACTCAGACTGACGTGATAACTGTACAGAACAATCCCTGCTGCGTTCCAGCAGCTCTGCCCTGCTGAGCTGGAGCCCTCCCTGCTCCCCTGGCAGGGCCTGGGCTGCAGCTGCTCTCCAGCTTCCACCCCAGAGGGAGAGGCATCAGCCCCAGCAAGTGGTCAGGAGAGGGGCTCTGAGCTCATCTGTGCAGGACACAGGCACAGCTCAGGGGGCAGAGGCCTCAGCAGCCCCGCAGCAGGGCAGATCTGCAGCACGTTTCATGAGTCCTCACATCCTCTCCACATGTTCCCACCCAGCAGCTGAGAAGCAGGAGGAGGTTGGGAGCACCAGACCCGTGCCTGGACAGCAGTGAGAATTTGGGCAGTTCTTCCATGAACCCCGTGCTCCTGCTCCGTGCTGTGCCCTCAGCTGTGTGACCCCAGGGATGGGGGAGGCCTTGCAAGGCACTGCAGCAGGATGGGGCCCTTTCTCCTGCTCCAGGTGCCAGGCTGGGACCTCCCTGTAGCCTGGCACAGGCTGCCCTGAGACTGCACCTGCATGAAGCCCATGTCCTGAAAACACAGGGAGGAGACAGAGGACTGTGCTGTGGATGTTGTTTATTTAGGTGGCTCCTACAGCCTCATCCCCGAGGCTGTGCCCTCAGCTCAGGCACTGCTGGCAGCACAGGCTCATCCAGTGCCATCAGGAGGTGCCCATTTCTGACTGTGGGGTGAGGAGAAGCAGCATCTCAAAGGGAACAGGCTACCTGGAACCCCAGCAGGGCCAGGCTGAGGGTCACTGATGTGCAGCCCTGACACCTCACTGTTGTCATCCTCACCTCCCTCACGCCCATGGGCAAACTTGCTGGGTCCTGTAACACAGAAAACCTCCAGTGCTCACTGCCTGGGGAGAATTTCTGCCTCTTTGGTGTAAAATAAAGAAAAGATGAATTAATGTGGATTTCCCTGCAGACCAGTTCCAACCCAGACCCTAAACCTGGCAACTGGGACATGCCAGGGCCGTGCTGTCCTTCCCCAGAGCGATGCTGCAGCACAGTTTGTCTTGCTGCTTTGCTCTTCCCTCCCCGAGGACACCCTCAACCCTGAGCATCTCTTTCTCTGCTTTTCTGTGCTTTAACTGCCTGTGCTTCTGATCCATCGTTTTGCAACAGCGAAATCGTCTGCAATGGGCTCCCTGGGAGAGACGTGGCCACGGGGTGAAGATGCTCAAGCACCAGGGACTCGAAGATGCACATGATTAACATCTCCTGAAATACAGGAAAATCTCAGGAGTCATTTGGCTGCTTGCTGGAGCCTCTCCAAGTGACTCTGACCAAGATCTCCCCACCTGGGGGAAGATTCTGTGGCTTTACACAGAGCCAGCACAGGGACACGTGTGGGGGCTTGATAAAGAAACACAAGGAAGGTGTTACTGGTTGGAACAAGTCCAGAGGAGGCCACTACACTGATCCCAGGGCTGGAGCCCCTCTGCTCTGGAGCCAGGCTGGGAGAGCTGGGGGGGTTCACCTGGAGAGGAGAAGGCTCCAAAGAGACCTTAGAGCCCCTTGCAGGGCCTAAAGGGGCTCCAGGAGAGCTGGAGAGGGACTGGGGACAAGGGATGGAGGGACAGGACACAGGGAATGGCTTCCCACTGCCAGAGGGTAGGGATAGATGGGATATTGGGAAGGAATTGCTGGCTGGGAGGGTGGTAAGGCCCTGGCCCAGGTTGCCCAGAGAAGCTGTGGCTGCCCCTGGAATCCCTGGAAGTGTCCAAGGCCAGGTTGGACGGGGCTTGGAGCAGCCTGGGCTGGTGGAAGGTGTCCCTGCCCATGGCAGGGGGTGGAACTGGATGAGCTTTGAGTTCCCTTCCACCCCAACCTATTCTGGGATTCCATGGCTGTGACATCCATGTACTCCCATGCCCACAACACCCAGACTGACGGGCACACACAAACACAGCACACCCAGCTGGGCACACACAGGGGCTGCACCTTCCTGGGAACAGCCCCCATGTGTGCACAGGAACAGACAGTGGCCAGTTTGTGATCCCGTGTTTCAGGGTGGCCAGCCCAGAACCCAACACCCCTCACCCTCTGAGCCAGGCTGTGCCCAGGCCACAGCTACCCTCTGCATGCGATGGGCACAGGGATGGGGGTTCAGGGATGTGCTGAGTGCCCAGCTCTGGTCACAGACATCAGCTGTGCCCTGCAGCTCCCCAAGGGCAGAGGCAGCAGTGACTGAGGGTCCCCAGGGACTGGGAATCCCCTCTGAGGGCTCACTGGCGTTTGTCCTGCAGGCACAGACAGACCAACATTCCCTAGTCCTCGCTGCCCCTCGCTGTCCCACCTGCAGCCAACGCTGCTGCTGCTCCCTCATGGCTGGGACAGACTCCTCAGCCCTCCCAAGGCTCCCTGGAAGAGAGGTTTCGACTGCGGAAAAGCCCAAGCAAACAACGACACTTGGATTGAGACGTTTTTCTTTTGGCAGCGAAAAGGTGCAGAACAAACATGTTTTTAATATTCATTTTGAGTGAAATTGAGCCTTCTCACTGCAGCAGTTTGATTTTTGTTGTAATTGCATTTTTCAACATGGAAAATAGGTGTTTGATCAGGTGACTGGGATGTCACTGGGCATCACATCCCGGGCAGCCAGGCCCTGCAGGGATGAGAAAAGGCTGAGGGCATGGCACTGCTGCCTGCCCAGCACGGGCTGGCAAGGGGAAAGGTAGGGCAGGGGTTTCCTAGGACACAGGTGAGAACAGGGGCTGTCCTGGATTCACTGCCTGAACCCTGCTCCCCTGAGGCCCTGGGAGGTGATGGGCTGTGCACAGGGATTGTCCCTCAGACAGCAGGGTCCTGCTCTCTGCAGCCTCGGGCAAGGGGCACATCTGTCCACCTCTCATCTCTAGAGCTGGAAATATCAGTCCTATAGTCCAATGGAGTTTGCTGGGCTGAGGTGATGCTGGGACAACTGGACTGGAAAAAGCCTGGAGAAACAAAGGCTTTGGGGTGACATAAATTCAGCCTTCCAGTACCTGAAGGGAGCCAACAAGAATCACGGAGAGAGACAATCCACAAGGGCCTGGAGTGCCAGGACAAGGGGGAATGGCTTCCCACTGCCAGAGGACAGGGTTAGATGAGATATTGGAAGGAATTCCTGGCTGTGAGGGTAGGAAGGCCCTGCCAGAGGTTGCCCAGAGAAGCTGTGGCTGCCCCATCTCTGGGAACATCCAAGGCCAGGTTGGACAGGGCTTGGAGCAACCTGGGCTAGTGGGAGGTGTCCCTGCCCATGGCAGGGGGTGGAATGAGATGATCTTTGAAGTCTCTTCCTACCCAAACCACTCTGACATTCCATGATTCCGTCACTGGCCATGGGCTGGACCAAAGCCCCCGTGGTCCCTGTCGCTGCTCTGCATCAGAAGCTGCTGGTGTGGATGTGGCTGGGGTTTCTCTCAGGGCTGTGCAGACTGAAGCCAGTCCAGGCCTTTCCTGGTCCATGAGTTTCCAGACAGGCTCCTGTCCCTTGGTTTGGCTTTCTCCCTCCTCCCCAGTGCAGCTCTTCCCCTTCCCCAGCCAGTTCAGTCCATGCAGGGTGCCCTGAGATGGGGCCCGTGGCCTTTGTGCCCCCGGGGGGTGTTAGGGGTCCTGCCCTGGTCCTGCAGACCCCCGGCTCGTGGGGCTGCTGGCTGGGAGGGCTGACAGCAGTGACTGAGTGAGGAGCACATCTGCACAGAGCAGAGCTCCTGCCAAGGCCTGCTCGGCAGGACCACTCTCATCTGTCTCTCTTTAACAGGAACAAATGGAAATGAGCGAATCAATTAACACAGCACATTAGCAAAATGTCAGAGCCTCCCTAGCGCACTTAACCCTTCCCTCTGCCGGGCGTGCCAGCAGCCCAGCCCCGGCTGAGCATGGGGGAACACCCCAGCCGGCTCCTGCAGCAGCAGAACCTCTGCCCATCCCTGAGAGCAGAGCCCGGAGCTGGGACCGCAGCAGGGATCCCTCGTGGGGCTGTGGGGCTGGGGACAGGGCCCTGCTGCCAGCTGGACCACAGCACAGGGCAGCTGGCTCGTGGCTCCTGCAGAGCCCTTCCTGACCAGGAGCAAGTTTCCTCTGGATCAGGGCTGGGAGAGGGACACTTCTGGGTGCCAGCTCCTTTATGTCCCCCCAGGCTGGTCCTCACCTGGAGAAGCCCCAGTGAGGGCCTGATGTGGCCGAGGTGTCCCGTGTGCCAAAGCCCATGTGAGTGGGAACAGTGCTGAGCTGGGCTGAACCAGGCCAGGGAACCAGCACAGCTTTCCTGCTGGGATGGGTGACAGCTCTAACCCGCCCTGCCACTGTGGGATATGGGATCACTGGCTCTGGAGACTCCTTGTTCCTGCACAACAGCCCCTGCACACGTGTGAGCAACAGGAGCACCGAGCCCTCTCTGCTCCTCGTCGCCAGCAAGTGTCACAGGCAACAGGAGAGCTGTGCTAAAACATAATAAGCCCTCATCAGCTAATTAATAATTAGAGACACTTGTGCCTGAAAGCCTGGCTCCATTGGTGGGATGATGCACCTCGGCTCTCCTGCCACGCACAACATCAGATGCCCAAAACATGAGCTCAGGGCTGACGTGTGCCCCGGGGGCTGGTGGTCCCTGTGCCAGCAGGACACGGAGGGTTCCCAGTTTCCCAGTTTCAGCCACAGTGGGCAGAGCAGGTGTGGCTTCTCCCAGCATGTGTTTAGATACAAACCCCCTGTGCCAGGGCCTGGGTGTTCTCAGTCAGGGAATGTCACCCCAGGGAATCAGGGCATAGCCCTGTGCCTGGCTGCAGTCCTCACCCCGGGCGGGAAGAGCAGCCAGACTGTTCCCTCATTTCTATGGGATAGAGACAGATCCCAAAATCCCAAAATGGGTTGAAATGAAGAGTCTTTACGTGATGGCCCTGCAGAGCTCTGGCCTGCAGACAGGGGACCTGATGGGAGATCTGCATTCACTGCCTGGGATCCTGAGCTTGAAAATTCCTTAATGAAAGTCTTGAGGGGTGTGGAAATAGAAGCAAACTTGCAGTGTAAGTAAGGGAAAACCAGAGGTGTTGTCAGCAGTGGCTGGTCCTTCAGTGGGTATCTCTGAGCACATCCCCACTGTCACCCTGTGTCCCCATGAAGGCACTGCTGCCCTCACACACTGACGTGTGTGCACAGACCCCACGCTGCCAAGTGGCCCAACACCCACCTCTGTGCACACACACGGGCACCCTCAGGCTCTCAAACAGTGCTGCCAAGTGCTCCATCTGAAACAGAGATGGAAACTTTCTGAGAGCCACTCAGAAACACTGGGAAAAGCACTGGAAATAGCCCGAGGTTGGGCTCACTTGGAGGAGGAGAAAGCAGAGCTGTCTGCGGATAAGAGAGCTGTCATCTCACACACCCAGGAGTGCCAGGATGCTCTGGGAGGGATGTGGGGATTTGGGGAAGAGCATCTGCCTCCCAGGGTCTTTTTAACCTGGGCCTGCCCATCCTTCCTGCGTTCCTGCCCGGGAAGCCACAGAGGGACTCCGAATGACTGGGACACGTCCCCAGCCCCGCACCACCCACCCACCCCTGTCACCACCCCTGCCCAGCCCAATGGCCAAGGGGCACACATGAAGACCTGCCACATCTCCCTCTCTCCCATGGACACAGGTGTGGGGCTGTTTGTAGCCAGGGCTGGATCAAGCCAGGTCCTTTCATCACTATTTTCCCAGCTTTTGTTCTTGCCTCAGGGACAACCCAAAGACAGTTCAGGTCTCTCCCGTGGTGCTCCCAGGGACCCTTTGAAATGTCCAAAAGGCTGGGAGGATCCCTCCTGAGCAGAGCTGCAGAACAATCCCACCAACCAAATTCCTTCTTTGTGGTGTGGGGGGATTACCCACGTCAATGGCCCCTAATCCACTGCCATGGATTCCCACAGGAACACTGGGCTGGAGCTCCCTGCTGCATGCAAATCCCTCCTGCAGAATGGGAACGGATTGTCAAGGCATCAGCTCGATTATGTGAGGTGGCCCTGACAGCTCCGGGGACTTTGTGTCCGAGGCCCCGCGGCCCCGGAGGGCTTGAGGTGTGAGAACAGCGATGGGAGCCGAGGGCACTGGAACAATCACTGCCAGCAATTAGTGATGCTCTGGGGCTCTGCAGGCTCGTCCAGCTGGAGATTTCAAAGCGGGGTGGACACAGTGTGGAAGGAGGAATCCAAGCTGGGAGTGCTGGGAAGCAGCGATGCTGTGGGGTGCCGTGGTCCTGTGCCCCATCCTGTACCCCATCCTGTGCCCCATCCTGTGCCCCATCCTGTGTCCCATCCTGTGCCCCATCCTGTGCCCCATCCTATGCCCCATCCTGTGTCCCATCCTGTGCCCCATCCTGTGCCCCATCCTGTGTCCCATCCTGTGCCCCATCCTGTGCCCCATCCTGTGCCCCATCCTGTGTCCCATCCTGTGCCCCATCCTGTGCCCCATCCGGTGTCCCATCCTGTGCCCCATCCTATGCCCCATCCTGTGTCCCATCCTGTGTCCCATCCTGTGTCCCATCCTGTGCCCCATCCTATGCCCCATCCTGTGCCCCATCCTATGCCCCATCCTGTGCCCCATCCTGTGCCCCATCCTGTGTCCCATCCTGTGCCCCATCCTATGCCCCATCCTGTGCCCCATCCTGTGCCCCATCCTGTGTCCCATCCTGTGCCCCATCCTATGCCCCATCCTGTGCCCCATCCTATGCCCCATCCTGTGTCCCATCCTGTGTCCCATCCTGTGTCCCATCCTATGCCCCATCCTGTGTCCCATCCTGTGCCCTATCCTGTGCCCCATCCTGTGCCCCATCCTGTGCCCCATCCTGTGCCCCGTCCTGTGCCCAGTCCCTCCCCGTTCTGGGATGCTCTGGAGGGGCTGTGTGTGCCTCGGTGGGGCCGTGTGTAATGTGTGCCCTGCTCCCGTTGCAGCCCTGTCGTGCTCCCCTGCAGGGCTGTCAGGGCTCGGGGCCGACGATCAGCGCCGCGGTTAATGGGCATGGCAGGGGCCCGGCTGTGCTGGCTGACGTGTCAGACATCAGACCTGTGTGAGACCTGGCAGCGCTGTCAAAGAGCTGCCGGCCAGCCCCAGCCTGGGCAGAAACTGCCTCCTCCTCGCCCTGTAACTCCCAGGCACGCGAGAGCAGTGTCAGTGAGAGGATGCTCGAGGCGGAGCAGACCCCGAGTGGCCCCTCCTCTCCCCTGTATGTGCTCCTGACAGCTGCCTGCAGCACCCCTGGGCAGCACAGTGGCAGCCAAGGGGCATCTGAGTCAAACTGAGACCAGGGAGGAGGCCCTGGGCACCTGTCTTTGGCTCCAGCCCTGCCTGCCATCAACCACCCAGGCCACACAAGCTTGGGCTCCAGGGCAACCTGCTTTAAACCCAGAGCCACAGGTGCATTTTGGGGTCTGACCCTCCTCTCCCAACGAGTTTGAATGTCCAGAAATGCCTGCAATCCTCTGACACCTTTGGACAATGTGACAAACCACACCAGCCATACAGATCCATGTTTGTTCCTCCACAGCTGTGGCTGCAGACCTGCAGGCACGTCCCTGCCCGGTGCGAGGTCCCTGCCTGCCCCTCCTGCCTGTCCTGCACCCCTCCTGGCACAAACCACACAGACAGAGCCAAAGGGGGCAAGGCAAGGCAGGAGAGGGGTGGGGCTGTAAGAATCAGTCCCACGGGTATCCATGGGGGACTGGCTGGTGGCTTCAGCTTGTTGATGTGGGGCAGCCAACCCTGTCCAGGGCCAGATCAAGCAATCCTGGGAAAAGCGACTCCTTGGCCGCGGGAGACAGCACAGAGTTCTTGGTTCAGTGTCACCTGATGTGGAGTCCCAGCCCCAGCCCAAGCAGGAGGAGGGGTTTGTTGGGAGATGTTGTGATCTCCCCCCACACTCAGCACCCTTCTCTGCTCTCCCAGCTCGCGACTGTGCTGGTGGAGCTGCTCCCCACAGAGCTGCAGGAGTGGGTGCAGGAAGTCCCAGCTGGGCCACCAATGCTCAGAGAAGGGTCTTCTGGCTCTTCACTCTGGCTCCTCAGGTTGGGAGTGTGACACTCTCCTGCCCCTTCAGCAGAAACAGCTCCAGGGTTGGGCAGGCCCCTGTCCCAGGGAAGGATGAGGACACCGTGTTCTCCAGCTCCCCACAAGCTGCGTGTGCTGCCTTCCAGAGCTGACACACAACCATCCACTCACACCAGAAATCCATGGAAATATGTATATCTTTCTCTCTATATATGTATTTCAGTTACAGTCCTCCAAAGGAGGCTTACAGAGAGCAGTGTCCACACTGTGTCCACCAGTGCCCTTGCATCCTGGGCAGCCAAATCAGGGCTAGGCACCTAAAATACAAAGCAGCCAGACCCCATGAGCGTCCATCCAGCAGCCATGCCATGTCAGTCCTGACACCCATCCTCTGCAGCACCACCCAGTGCAAAGGTATAAATACAGCCCTGTTGGGGGACCTGTGCTCTGCAAGAGATTCTGCACAACCTTTTTATTTAAAAAAAAAAAAAAAGCCCCATGATAAGATTCTTATTTCCAAGCGTGTTCACAGTCCTTGACTAATCTGTTTCTCCATTCATATTTTTTATCTCTCCATCTTTCTGTCCTTCCCCCCTCTCTCCAGGGCTTCACCCTTCCTCTCTCCCAAAGCCTTTCTCCCATCCAGTTCTGCTGCACAGAGCCATCTGTTTGTCTGTCTCTCCAGCCATCTGGGTGTCTGCCTGCAGTGTTTGCTGTGTCTCTCCAGCATATACAGCCTGCATGTATAGGTCTAGCAAGTCAGTCTCTCTAAGCTGTGTTCTGTGGGCTTCATTAACATGCAAATTAGCAAGATCTGACTGGCTCACTTAGCTGCTGCTTCTCTTAGACAGCCATGCAACAATGCAAATACTAATGAGGCTCGGGAAATGGCACTTGTTCCAGAGCTAAGCAAGCCTGCACACAGAGCAGGCGCTGGCAGTGCCAGGCATGCCAGCCATGCACACACCTGCTGGAGGACTCAGGACAGACGGGAGGGGTGATGGATGGATGATTAGGGGCACTGATGTGGAAAAAGAGGTGAGAATTCCCACTTTGATGGGGATGCCAGCACCCCCAGCCCCAGGATCCTTGGCTCCAAGATCCCTTTGTCCTCACTGATACATGCCAGTGCTCTGGACCCCGAGCACCAACAGGACGCCCATCAGGAGCACTCTGGCCCCACCATCCCAGCCAAAACGGATCCAGGTCATGCTGTACTGGCTTCCCACAACAACGTGGTGGGAGGTACTTTCAGCCTCTCTTGGGACTGACAGCTCACCCAGAATCACAGGGCCCATAAGGACCATCAAGTCCAATCCTCAGCCCTGCACAAGCCCAGCCCCAAGAGTCACCCCCTGTGCCCCAGAGGAGCAGCCAAACCCTCCTGCAGCTCTGGCAGCCTTGGGGCTGTGCCCACTGCCCTGGGGAGCCTGGGCAGTGCCCAACCAGCCTCTGGGGGAAGAACCTTTGCCTGAGATCCAACCTGAGCCTGCCCTGACACAGCTCCAGCCGTTCCCTGGCTGCTGTCCCTGGTCCCCTTGGAGCAGAGCTCAGTCCCTGCCCCTCCTCTGCCCCTGCCCAGGCACTTGGAACTGCACTGAGGTCTCCCCTCAGTCTCCTCTGCTCCAGCTGAACACACCAAGTGCCCTCAGTGTCCTCCCATGGCTTCAAATCAAGGCCCTTCCCCATCCTCGTTGCCTCCTTTGGACACTCTCTAATGGCTTCAGATCTTCCTTATACTGTGGTGCCCCAAACTACCCCAATATTCGAGGTGAGGCCACAATGATACACAGCAAATGCCAGGTCCTGGCTCTCCAATGGCTCTGATGTACCTGGGTTATAAACCCCTCTCCACACTCTGTTCCCTTTCCCTGGACAGGAGCTGGGGAGCTGGACACTGGCACATGGCTGCTCTTTCAAACTCCCAGAGCCATCTCCAGCATGGAGGGTACAGAAGAGCCTGGGGACAGCGGGTGCAGCCAGACCCTGGCAGGGCTCGAGAGCTGCTCCTGCCTCCTGGGCCCCTGGTCCAGAGCTGTGCCAACCCCTGGGCTCTCCTACTCTGCTCCCTGCCAGCACGTCACAGGAGTTTGGGGTGCCATGGAGGAAGTTTTCTGTTACTCTTCAGCTCCATCAGCTCCTCTAATGATAATTCAACCATACACTTCCTTGTAAAACATCGACGATGATCAAACGCTGTGCAGCGAGATGAAGGCACCTCGTCTCAGGAACCCAGCTTCCCTATTCCTTTTTATCCTGGAGATAAAATAAAGAACCATTTGCTCTGGCTGCTGCAGCTGCTCTTGCCTCTCCTCACCCACACTGCTACCCAGCCCCCTGGGAAGGAACACCACAACAGCCCCAGGCTGCTGCTGGACCCCCTGCTCCTTTTCATCTCGATCCCGACTGCTGCCACAGCAGGAACAGAGACCAGCTCCTGCAGCTCAGTGGGGATCATGGAACCACAGAATATCCTGAGCTGGAAGGACCCACGAGGATCATCTAGTTCATCTCCTAGCCCTGAACAGACACCCCAACAATACCACCCTGTCCCTGGGAGTGTTGTCCAAGTGTCCCTTGAGCTCTGGCAGCCTTGGGGCTGTGCCCACTGCCCTGGGGAGCCTGGGCAGTGCCCAACCACACCCTGGGGGAACCTTTTCCTGAGATCCAGCCTAACCCTGCCCTGATGCAGTTTCAGGGATATCCCTGTCTTCCTCCTGACAAGGTGATGTTATTGTGTGGGTTCCCATGGCTGCTCCCCAGTGGCAAAGCCAGAGCAGCCCCCACACACACATCCTGCCCCTCCCAAGGCCAGCACTGCACTGCCAGGCCAAAGATGTTCACCACTGCATTGGGTGCTGGGAAAGGGAGGAAAAGCAGCCCGGGATGAGGGAGGTGGGGGATGTGGGAGATTGTACTGAGGCCAGGCCAGGTGCTCTGGGGCTTGGAGATGCAGCACACATGGGAAGCAGATGGCCAAACAGGCAGGATGACAAAGCACAGGCAGGAAAGGTGGCTCGTCCTGTCCAGAGTCTTATGGCCCATGGGAAGAGCCATGTTTTGGTGAAGGAGGGGGTGAGGTTCACGGGGGCTGGAGCTGGCCCAGCTCATCAAAGGCTCAGCAGCAGCCCATGGCAGTTTGGTGCCTCCATGCTGTGGTTTTGAGGGCTTTTTCTCCCCCCAGAAACAGCCTCACAAGAATCTCCTCCATGCAGGTCTTCTCTGCCCTGCAGCCAGGTCTTTTAAGAAGGTGAAAAATTTAATACAGCCCAGGAGGCAGAATTTCCTTCTGACTTGTAGACAAGTGCCTGAGTTTATCAGCGTGTCTGTGGTGGAAGAGACAGGTCAGGAGCTGTTACTCTCTTTGTGGGGATTCCATTGGACAGAGATGGATTTTCTGTGCTGAGCCAGCCCTGCAGATATCTCTGCTCCCACTTGTGCAGCTGGGCACAGCTGGGCACAGCTCGGCAGGGCAGCCTGTCAGGTAATGGGGCTGTTTGCTGCTGGGTGCCAGGGAGGTTGTGCCAGTGCAAATGCTACACGGGCCCCTGGCGACTCTTCAGTGGCTTGGCATGACCAGCCACTGCCAATGACAGGCTTGGACTGGAGTCCATGTTCCCTGCTCAGGGAATTCCCTGGGATATCGGCCACACACGTGATGTGTGTCTGCAAATCCTGACTGTGTGGGGAGCCCCATGGATTGGAAACAGGCTGGTTTAGGTTCATCTCTCTGTACAAGGAATGTCTGGGATTGCTTCTCTTGCCAGGAGAATCCCAGTGCCGTAGGAATGCGAATGCACTGTGACAGGAAGGAGCTGTTCCCCTCCACTGCCAGGTCCTCTTGGCAGTGTCCAGGGGCTCCACTGTTGCATCCATGGAAGAAAGGGCTCCATTTTCCAGTCCTGGACTCTGTAAACTCATTGCTTCCACCCTGAGAATCAGCATTACTCTATTGAGGAGACGTGGAGAGCTGCTGTGGGGAGCCTGTGGCAAGGTAAATGCATCCCATGGAATTGCTCAGCTCCAGGGATATGCTGGAACAGCCCCGTGTTGGGCTGCACTCAGTGTGTGCACATCAGCAACCTCAGCTGCTCTCCAGCTCCTTCCTGATCAAGTGTGGCCTCCAGCACCGGGCTGGTCTCACCACGATGGGCTGATGCCCAGGGAAGGAGCCTGCAGTGAAATGTGCCCTGTTGGAGGGCACTGGAGAGTGATGAACACTGCCCAGCTGAGATATTCTCTCACTGCTCCAAGCTTCAGGCTCCCATCCCAACCCCTGATGCTCAGCTGCCCCTTGGCTTGGTCCCACTGCCACAACCATGTCCCTGCTTTTGGCCTGAGCCTGCAAAGATGTGCCCTGAGGCTTTGGGGGTTTTCATGAAGGGATAGGAGGAGCTTCTACATTTTGTAACTCCAGAGCAGCTCGTTATCCATTTTTAAACTGACACAAGGCCTAAATGTCCCCATGTTTTCACTGTGTCTGGCTTCCCACCAGCCCCTGGCTGCCGATGCACAGCTCCCTCTCTGCCCTGCCAAGCTCAAGCTCGGCAGAGTCCTCTGCAGTCAGACCTGCATTAAACCCAGGAGATCACTGATCACTGTAAAAGGCAAGAACTGTCCTAGAAATTTCCTTTAGTGTGGCCAGAAACCAGCCTTGATTCTCTTGTCTTGCTCTTATCTTTCATTACCCACACTCTGCCTTGGACCTGTGTCCAGGATCTGACCAGGACAGATTCCCAGTGTACCCAGTGTTCCCAGTGTAGCCAGCTGACTCCTCACTGTGTCCCATGAACTCTCCACTGTCAGTGCTCAGCACAATTGCCATCTTTTCCTTTCCTGGGACTGCCAACTGCCCCATTTCCTGACAGAGAGCCCATCCTACCAAGGGCCATGGCATTTGGGCACGTTGCCATCGGTGCAGGCCTGGTTGAATGAAGAAGGGTCAGTGCAAACCTGTTGGGTTGGGAAGAACCAGCTCAAGGTGTTTGGGTTGGGCAAGGCCAAGACAGGCCTTGTGGGTCAGGTGAGCAGGAGCCCCAGAGAATATCTGAGACATCTGCTGTCCCCAGGCAGAGAACCAGAGGATGAGGCTGAAATGAGCTACTCCAGGGTTGAAGGCAGAGTAAATTCAGGGGGAGGTTGAGCAGTCTGGTGCCAGAAGGGTCTGCCTTTGACTTGTCCAGGTTGAGGGCACAGCCTGGCCCATTGCATGGTGAGGCAAAGTCTTCCCCAGCAATGGCAGCAATTTGGAGATCACATAGCATGATTTGGGTTGGAAGGGTCTGTGTGTTTTGTGCATGTGAGTACAGGGATGACACAGAGTCCTGGAATCCCAGAACGGTTTGGGTTGGAAGGGAACTCAGAGCTCATCCAGTTCCACCCCCTGCCATGGGCAGGGACACCTCCCACTAGCCCAGGCTGCTCCAAGCCCCGTCCAACCTGGCCTTGGACACTTCCAGGGATTCCAGGGGCAGCCACAGCTTCTCTGGGCAACCTGTGCCAGGGCCTTACCACCCTCCCAGCCAGCAATTCCTTCCCAATATCCCATCTATCCCTGCCCTCTGGCAGTGGGAAGCCATTCCCTGTGTCCTGTCCCTCCATCCCTTGTCCCCAGTCCCTCTCCAGCTCTCCTGGAGCCCCTTTAGGCCCTGCAAGGGGCTCTCAGGTCTCCCTGGAGCCTTCTCCTCTCCAGGTGAACCCCCCCAGCTCTCCCAGCCTGGCTCCAGAGCAGAGGGGTCCAGCCCTCAACACCTGCCCTTGCCCTGAGATCCTGCACAAGAGCTGCAGAGCTCTGGTGTCCCCCTTTTGCAGCTCCTCCGACCTGCGACACATCTCCCCAATGCCCACTGCCCACGCTGGAGGGATGGATTCTGCCCTGAGAAAAAAACACCTCAGAAACTCGCCTGTCATTTCCAGGCTGCAAGATAATAGGAGAGGGAGGAAAACAAGCGACACCTTCACTGCAGCTTCTGTCCGTCTGGCGCTGCGATCTCCGACAGCCGGAGACGGGGCAGCATAAAACACCTGCTTAATTTGACCTGTCGACTCCTCGGGGAGAATTGCCAAGCGAAGGTCACCTCATTAAGAGGAGCGAGAGCCGAGTGCCCGTGCTGGGGGAGGCTGGGTGACTCCAGCCCGCTGAAGGGTGACCTTTTCCGGCGGCGCGCGGCGCAGAGGAGACGGGTCCTGGCACGCGCGTGCTCCGACCCACATGGCAGTTAGTTCTGCAGACACTTACACGGCCTGAGCACTGGTTTTGAACTTTTCATTCTCACCAGCTTGTCAGCTCTTGAAAGCTGTGAGTGCCTGTGGTGTCTCCTGCTCACTGACGGGATGAACATGAGGCTGCTGCAAAAACGCTCCCTCCTGTCAGGGCACAGTCATGAAATCTCCTGAACTGGGAGGGACCCACAGGGACAGATTTCACAGGATATTCTGAGTTGGAAGGGACCCACAGGGATCATTGAGTCTAACTCTTAAGTGAACAGCCTGTACAGCGATCAAACCCACAACCTTGGTGTTATGAGCACCAGGCTCCAACCAACTGAGCTCATCTCAGGACCATCCAGTCCAACCCCTGGCCCTGCACAGACACCCCAACAATCCCACCCTGGCCCTCACAGCATTGTCCAAACCCTCCTGGAGCTCTGGCAGCCTTGGGGCTGTGCCCACTGCCCTGGGGAGCCTGGGCAGTGCCCAACCAGCCTCTGGGGGAAGAACCTTTGCCTGAGATCCAACCTGAGCCTGCCCTGGCACAGCTCCAGCCGTTCCCTCTGGTCCTATTGCTGGTCACCAGAGGGGGTCAGGGAGAGCAGGATCAAGCCCAAGATTCCCTCCCACAGGAAGATCTGGGCACATCTTGGGCCCCCCATGGACAGACTTTCCCTCCTGCAGTGTGTCTGAGCAGAGCTGTCTCAGCTCCCCAGGAAACATGTCAGAGTGACCCAGACATGGCCCGTGGGGAGGCAGCGCTGGCACGACCCCCCAGCACAGCCCTGCCCATGGTGCTGAGCCCACGTGGGACTGTGAGCCCCAGGCAGTGCTGGCTGGGAGGGGTCCAGCCCTGCTCTCTCCCCGGGCTGCTTCCCCGGGCTGCAGCCCCAGCGTGTCGGAGCTCTGTGGGCAGCAGGGCACTGCCTGGCCAGCAGCGGCATCCCTCTGGGAAAGCACCTGGTGCCTGCTTTCCCCTGCTGCCCCAGAGGGGGATTTGTTTTGCCTTTCCTAGTCTCACCGAGGTGGGGAAGAAGAACATCAGCTTTCCTTGGCGGTAGGCACAGCTCAGGCTGCTCCACTGCCCCGGCAGCTCCGGGGCTGGAGCACAGAGCTCCCTGGGGAGCTGCCCTTCCACCCCTTCTGGGAGCAGGAGAGAGAGGCATGCCTGCCTCCTCCCTTGCTCTGCCCTCCACAGACCTTTAATTCTTTCTCCTCTGATGTTAATCTTGGAGGTGGTGCACAGGTCAAGTTTAATATGCTATCCTGGGGGAGTTTCATTTAAAGCCAGGGAGAGGGAGCCTGGCAGTTCAATTAGGGATTCCTGTGTAGTCCGGGAGCATCAGCAGCTTCAAAAGGCAGCAGGTTGTGCTCAGCACAGGCCAACGGTTCCCACAGACCTGGCTCTTGTCAAAACCTGCCTCTCTTCCCCACGTGGCTGTGCCCAGCACATCCCTCCCCACGGCCACTGTGCTATGCCCAGGGCCACTCTCAGGTGCCACCCCTGTGGCAGACACACCTCCACCTGCCCATACACACCTCCAGGTCCACGTGCACACGAGTGTGCCAGCACCCAACCCCCTGGTGGCAGTGGCAAAGGCACGTCTGCTCACTCCTCCCTCTGTTTCTCCATCAGGTGAGTAGGACTCCAAAGTTATCCGGAGGTATCTGTGGACAGTTCTGCTGTGAGATCTCTGGGGGATGCACAGAGCCTCCCCTGGCTCTGTGGGAAGCCTTGGGGGTGTCAGGGGTGTGCTGTGCTAGTGGCTCCAGGCAGTCAGGTCCCCTCTGCAGACCAAGAGAGCCCTCCCCGCCCACAGCCTGGGCACGTGCTGCCGTAATGGGAAAGGACAGGCAGTAAAAGACTGTGATGGGGATCATAAATATCCATTAAAGCAGCTTTTAATCCACCCTGTGAGCAACAGGGCTGCAGGTGAGTGAGAGCCAGGAAGGAGCCTGGCAGGCTGTGTGTGGGGAGCATGTGGCACACAGGGAGGGGCACCCCAGCATCCCACTGTGGGGTGTCACTGCGTGGGGAGGGGATGAGCCACCTCTGCAGAGCGTGGGGCAGTGCCCAGGGGCAGTGCCCAGGGATGGAGGGAATGCAGCCACTCTGCCTTCTCCAGCACTCCAGCACAGCCCTGGCAGTGGCTGCAGGAGACACTGATGCACCAGGGGAAATACAGGCAGTGGCAAACAAGGAGGTGAAGCCACAGCCCCTCTGCCACCAGCATTGCTCCAGCAAAGGACAAAGCAGGTTTCTGCCCTCCTTGGTGCTGGGAAGCTGAGCCATGTCCTAGCCCTTGGTTCATGAAGGGAAAATCCTGGCTCCTCTCCATCACTCCTCAAACCAAACCCCCACACAGAGCTCCTCGAGAACACCCTGTTTGTGTGTTGCTGCTTATCCCCCGGGGTGTGGATCCAGCTCTTGCATCCAGCCTCTCCTGCTCTCCAGGGACAACAGACTCTGGGTAACAAGGGCACCCTCATTCCTAACTCCTGATGATGAGTTTGTCTCTACTTTGTGTACAATGTCTTCACCTTCCTGCCAGTGCTGCCACTCACTATTTATGGTTGTACAGCACAGAGCAGGTCACATCTGTGTCCTTCCTCTGGTTTCAGCACAAGACAAAATGTCCCTGGATTGCTGCTGCCTCTGCCACGACGCTCTGTGCTGGAGCCAGAGCCAGCTGCAAGATGGCAGCTCCATCCCCTGGGAATTTGGGGTCTTCTCAATGCAGACTTTCCCACAATGGACAAATTTCAAGGGGGGAAATTCCACCCAGAAATATGAAGACGTTTCACTGGGTTTTGATGCTGCTGAATCATTAAACAGTAAAATGTAGATAGACTAGAAATGTAGATTTGAAGTAATGTGATAATATAAAAGCCCAAATGGAATGAAACCAAATGATAATGTCAAATTGAAATGTTCGCCTCTCATTGGAAAAAATCCTTTCAACGTTATTGAAACAAAATGTGAAAGTTGAAATCATTTGATTTGACACTTCTCCATAGAAAAATATCATCAGGATCGACGTGTTCCCTGGAGATGTTCAGAGTTTAGAAGCTGCTCTGCTGGAAAAATGTTGCCAGACAGAAATAAGACAGAGCCAAGGAGGCGAGTTCTCCCTGTGCCCCTCTCTGAGCCAGAGGTCTGGCACAGAGGGATGCAAGGGATGCTGAAAAGGGCCAGAGCAGGGTCTGTCCTTGACGCCGCTCCTGTGCCCGGCTCTGTGCCCAGGAGAGTGCCTGGCTGGTGGCCTGATTGTGCCTCATCCCTGCCAGTCCACATCAGCAGGGGAGGTGTCTTTCCCAGCTCCTCCTGCCTTTCCCTGTTGCTGCACTCTGGCAGCCAGTGCTGCTCAGGCCAGAGGGTGTCCAGCAGCAGCAGAGCTGGTGCTCCAGGTTTTCACAGCCCACCCCCTTCACAGTCCTGTCTCAGCATTTTTATACTTTTTCAAACCCCCTCCTGAGCAGGGCACAGCTGCCAGGACAGGACATGTTCTGAGGTGCTCGCCAGGGTGGTTTGTACCCTTCTGGCACTTTCTGGCTAGCCCAGTGTGCAGGGGGGTGGTGAGGGGTGCCCAGAGATGGCCCAGAGATAAGTGACATCGACCTCTCTGCACATATTTTGATAGCCTGGCACTTGCCTCCAGAAAATACTGCCTTTGGGGTGTGCAGAGCCCCCAGCCAGGATTAGAGAATCATTAAGGTTGGAAAAGGCCTCTGAGATCATCAAGTCCAACCATCAGCTTGAACACCCCAATGCCCACTAAACAATACTGCAAAGTGCCACATCTACTCAGTCTTAGAGCACTCCAGGGGTGTGACCCCACCACTGCCCTGGGCAGCCTGTGCCAGTGCTTGACCATCCTGTCAGTGAAGAAATTTTTCCTAATATTCAGTCTTCCCTGGGACAACTTGAGGCCATTTCCTCTTGATCTGTCACTTCTTACCCGAGAGAAGAGCCCGAACCCCCCCTGGCTCCACCCTCCTGTCAGGGAGTTGTAGTGAGAAGGTCCTCCCTGAGAATCCCTGCCCCAACCCCCCTGCCCTGACATTGCTCTAGCCCGGACTGGAGGAGTGGCCATCAGCACCCCCCTAAGCCAGCCTGAGCCCGCTGCTCCCCCCACTGCCTCACGGCATCTCCAGATCCCCCGAGGCTGGCAGGGCAAGGAGGAGACCCAGCGAGAGCCCGAGCAGAGAGCACAGCAGCCGAGCGGTCCCCGCAGCCCCCTCTGCAGGGGTTGCTGCCACCAAACCCAGCTCAGCCGGGTCCTCTCCCTGTGCCGGGTGGGAGCAGGATGCAGTGGGACCAAACCTCCCTCCCGGCCCTCTCCTCCTCCCCGGGCTGCAGAGCTCGCCGGGGCTGGTGCTAATGAAGATTTCCTGCAGCGCTTGCTTAGCAGAAAATGATTGGTTACACCCGAGCTCGTAATTAAAAAAAAAGAGAGCGAGTGCACTAATGGGTATTTATTTGACTGTTACCTTGTCATGTATTTATCGATGCAGATAAATTCAAAATCATTAAATGCTTTACGGGGCCTGACAATTTACAGCCCCTGTCAGGGCTCCGTGCCCCGGCTCTGCGGCAGCACAGCCACGGCCAGGGCATGGACCTGAGCCCTGCCAGCCTCAGCACAGGGTCCTGAGCCAGCTGGGGCACACACAGCACAGAGCCCAGCACCCCAGTGACTAAGTGTGGGGCATAAGAAAGGTGCTGAGGTGATGCTGTGTGTGATCTCTGCCCTGCAGGGGTGTGACGGCAGCGACAGGTAAATGCAGTCAGGGTGTGATGGGCACTTGTGGTGCTACATGGGGGTGATTGGAGCTGTATCCTCAGCTCCCCACAGCCCCCATCCCTGGCTCAGATGTCCCTGTGTGGATGGCAGCCCCAGGCAGGTGGGACTGGAGATGCCTCAGGGGTGTGGTGGGGCTGAAATCATTTGTCATCTCTGTGTGCAGGTGGAAAACTCAAGCCAAGCAGACAAGAGCTCCTGGCATTGCTCGGAGGCCAAATGTGAGCCAACGTGACCACAACTGAGGGGAACTCATCCTCTGCCTTCTTTCTTGGGGTGGAAACCCCTTTCAGTGCCTCCCCACCACAGAGCTGATGAAGACAGTGGTGACGAAGGAAGGATGAACACTTTTCCCTGCTCTGTAACAAGCAGCAGGGGCAGCCCAGAGTAGCCACAAATCTCAGGAGAGCATCTCTCTCGAGACTTATCAGGTGTGCAAGGAGAGACAGGGGCATCTCTTGACTCAGTGTTTGCATAGCAACAAGGCCCTGCCTTCCTGCTGATTATACAGCCCCTAATTACCTTATTATTGCCATTAGCAGAGGCAGGGAGCCCCCTCTTCTCCACACACCCACAGGGCTGAGTGTGAGCATCCCTGTGCTCTGGGTGGTGTCACCAGCATCTCACCTGTGCCTGTGCTCTCCCTGTGTGTCTGTGTGCAGGGGCAGCAGCTCTCCCCATTTCCCTTGGGATTTTCAGGAAGGTGGTGTTGCCTAGAGAAGCAACGCTGCAGTGTGGAGTGGATCTTCCTCCCAGGATCCCCACAGCAGCAGCAGAGTCAGCAGCAGCCACCCAGGTCCAGGGCAGAGACACAGCTGTGGTGGCACTCACCCTGCCTGCTGCCAGGCCACCAAGTCCCCAGGACCCAAACCTGTCCCTAGGACCAGGTCTGAACATCATCCCTAGATGCAGACAGGGCACCTGCCCTTCCCACCTCTGTCCTGAGCCCAAACACAGTGTGGCAGGGAGGATCCCAACGCTCAGCCCTGCAGCAGGGACCTCTGAGAGGGACCATCCACATGCTGATCCCTGGAGTCTCTGTGGGGAAGGCTCAGGCTGGCACAGCACAGGGTGAGCACAGCTGGCAGAGCTGCAGGCTGGCCCCAGGCACAGCTGGGAGAAGGCTCTGCCTGAGCACCCCGAGCTGCCCTCGGTGTCTGCAGGCAGCCTGGGAGGCAGGAGCCCAGCATTCCCTGCTCTCCCTGCCAGCTGCAGAGCAGGAGGCTCCACACGAGGTGTTAACCACAGGGTGAGAGCATCCTGACCAACCTGCGGGGAGCAGGCTCAGCACCCACCAGCGAGGGTGGGACATGCTGCACTCAGGGGGCTCAGTGGGAGGCTCCCTGGGAGCTGCTGGAATTGTGCTGGAGCAGGAGGTGTGCAAGGAGCCCCTGGACTGTGCTGGGAGCAGGCAGGGAGGCAGCAGGACCGGCAGCTTTGTTCAGGAGAGAAAAGGCAGGAACTGGGGCTGTGTGTGTAAGTAGGTCACACGCGAGGCTGGAGACGAGGCCACGGGCACAGACTGTACATGCAACAGGGACAAGAGAGGGAAAGGGGGGTTGGGATGACTGGGAAAGGGCAGTAAGAGAACACAGGAGAGCTCACAGACAGACAGACAGACATGCAGGGCCATGTCTCTCTGCAGCATCCTCACTTTCTGCTCCATTGTGGTGTGGGAGTCCTTTCCTGCTTCCCTTGCCCAGCACAGCCCAGTATTGGAGCTGTTTCCTGCTGGGGTCTGTGCAGGGAGGATGCTCAGAGCTTGGCAGCCTCTGGCTGTTCTCACTGCTGGGTGCACAACAGTCTTTATCCTCATGGCAGCCACAAGTCATAAAATTCCCTTGAGCACAGGGCTGGGCAGAGCGGCAGCTCAGACACCACATCATGGAGAGGGGACACCCCTCTGCCTCCAAGGGGGGCTGGGCAGCCCTGGTGTCCCCATGTCAGGCTGGAGAGGCCAAGAGACCCCATCGTGCTGGGAGTGCCCGCAGGGGCTTCCCTCCCTCCACATCCCAGGGTGGTGGGTGGCCACGAGGGGGTGGTGGGTGCTGAGCCCACCCAGGGCAGCATCACTGTGCAGGACCCACCTCCTGCAAACCCCACTGACAACAGGGTCAGAGCACTGCTCCCCTAATGCCCCCCACAAACAGCAGGGCCAGAGCAGGGCTCCCCCATTGCCCCCAGCAGGGTCACAGCAGTGCTCCCCCGATGCCCCCCTGCAGCACCTGATGCTCCAGCACATGGTCCATCCCCACATCCTGCATCCTGTGGCGGAAAATGCCTTCCCAGCCCCCGCAGGGATCAGCTGGTGCCCCCAGGCAGGAGGTGCAATTAACCTTCTCTTGACAAGAATAACTACCAGTGTTATTATTGATCATAAAGTTACCCGGCCCTTTGCAAGCTCCAGCCATAGGATGGGATTGGAGGTGGCGTGGCCTGGGAACAGAGAGTGCAGGAAGAAAGGCACAGCCTTTGCAGCATCCCAGCATGGTCCTGGTGCACGTGGAGTGGAGCAGGGACACATCTCCACAACCTCCCACCCTCACACCCCAGCTGCCTGGATGGCAGAGTGGGCTTGGAAGTGAGAGTGGGCTCAGGTACTGTGACTCCCCAGACCTTGTAATGGGCTGAGCCAGGAGGATGCATGAGCTGAGACACATTAAAAGACAGCAGGAATTAGGGAATGACCAAAAGGAGCCTTGACAAAGCTTAAAATTGAATATGAAATGAAAGCACAAAGTAAAGACACGAAAAAAAATCCCTGGTCTAATTCACTGCTCCAACTCCAGGGCAGTGCAACCCAAGGAAAGGCGAGGCTTTGGGTTTCAGGTGTTCCAGGATCTGTGTTGTGCATCAGACATTGCAGTGAACACAAGATAAACAGGACATTTCCCAATTCCAGCCTACACCTCATTTCTGGATGTGAACCAGAGACAGGTCACTCTGGGATGAATCCGGGACAATCAGTCCCTGCAAGCCATGGGGTGCCTGCACCCTCCCTGCTCTGGCTGTGAATGGGGTGACCCCAAACCCCAGGGTCTGGTCCCTGCACAGGGCAGGAGACGAAATCCAGAGGGATGTGACAGGGTTGGGGTGTTGTCCTTTGGCATCCGGAGTGAAACCACTGCAAACAGCTTAATGACTGTGTAATTGTGCCAAAGCATTGGTCACCCACTGAGGGACTTCTGCAGGATGCTGGTCTGGGGAAAAGCTTTCCCTTTTTCGTAACGGGAACCAAGAAACTGGAAATTCTCAGGGTAAAAAATATTTCTGGGCTTGGTTAGGAAAATCAGGCTTTGGCTGCTGCGAAGCCAGGCATCTTCACTATCTTCTGTCCTGACAGCTTTTGTTTGGGGTTTTTCATTTGTGAAAGGAAAGGGTTTGGCAGGGAGGGGGGAATCTGATGGCAATGCAGGGGAAAAGGAGGAAAAGAAGATTTCTTCACAAAATTTCAGTGGAAAATTACCAGAGATATTTTTTTCTTTATTTTTCCTTTAACCTGCCTGTTTTGAGCCTCCCTGCTGGAGGGGCTGCCGCGGCCTCACCCCTGACAGCGGTTTGTCCGGGGGGCAGAGCTCGGGTGGGATGCCGTGTGCTCCCTCCCCTTCCTCCCCTCGGAGCCGGGGCTGCCAGCGCTAACCCAGATTCCAGGGGCGTCACGCTGCCGCGGCTGCTAAATTGGCAGCGTGTAAGAGACATGTCACCCGGGTGACAGGGTGTCTCTGACTGCGGGAGGGTTCGAACACACTGCGCCGTGCGCTAAATACTCTCATCATTACGGCTGAGCCGGAGCCGGAGCGGGGAAGTTCCCCGGGTGTCGGGAGGAGGACGGAGGATGCATTTGCAGAGGGAACATCCCTGCCTGGTCACGGTGGCTCTGCTGTCCCCATCCCCAAACCCTCCCGGCCTTTACGAGCAGCGAGCTGACAGCACCCGCACGGATGTTCAGCATCTCCCCGGGAGCAGGTCCTTGCTCCTCTGACCATCTCCAAACTCCTGGAGGCTGGGGGGAGTTACCTTCTGCTGAGGGCGAAGGAGGGAGCAATTAATCGGCCCTTTTGTTTAGAAATAGCTGAAAAACCACAGGGCTGGGCTGGAGTCGGGGCCGGGCCGTGCGGTCGGAGCGCTCCCGGGGGAGCGCAGATGCCGGGCGGCAGGAGCCGAGTGTCTCGGCCGCAGACGGGGGAGGGACCGGGACAGCCGAGGAGCCAGAGATGGTAACCCGGCCCGGGGGACTTGGGGGAGGCTGGGCTGGGGGTGGAGAAGCTGCTTCCTCCGCCTGAGCCCCTCGGAAACGTGCTCCGTCAGAGGGTGTTGTGACAAAGAGCAGTCTGTCGGGTGGGAGCTCTGCCCCTGTCCCCTCCGGGCTGTGACAGGCCAACACAGGTCCGTGTCCATGAAGGGCAGTACCTGGGGGCCTTTGCACTGTGGTGGGCATCGTGCACCTACAGCATTTGTGGGCTCCTCTGTGCACTCCTTCATCGGGGAGTTTCCTGGGGGTTTCCTGGTGGGTGTGTGACACCAGTGGTGGGTGTGTGACACCAATGTTGGCTGCACCAGCCCTGTCCTGCCTGTTCTGGAGTGAACCAGTGCCCACCAGTCACTGCCATTCTCTTGTCTCACACCGACACTCTTCCAAGCCGTTTGCAGGGGCCCTTCCCCGCCCTCCCTGCCCAAGGGTGGTCGCTCATCGTGCCTGTGAAGACCTTCCTGCAGTGGGTCCCTCCCAGGCCCCTCCTCTCTCCCAGGAGACATGGGCTCACGCCAGCCCTCAGCCCTCGCCTTTGTTCCAGCCCCGTGCACAGAGGGCAGGCAGTGACTGTCTGTGCCAAAGGAGTGACAGGAGGTCTGCAGGGGGACAGGGCACAGGCTGTGGCATCCCAAGTGACCAGGAGCCCCAGGATGCACAGCACCATCCCAGCACGGCATCCCTGCTCCGAGCACTCACATTCCAATCTCACCACAGAGGCTACTGTGGGACAAGAGGCCACATCCATGGACTCACATGTGGCTTCAGACACACTGTGCTGGGCATTGGTGAGGCCACAGTTCCAGTCCTGGGGTCAGTTTTGGGCCTCTCATGACAAGACGGACATGGAGGGGCTGGAGCATGTCCAGGGAAAGAAAAGGAGCTGGGGAAGGGTCTGGAGCACCAGGAACAGCTGAAGAAGCTGGGGGGGGGCTCAGCCTGGAGAAAAGGAGGCTCAGGAGGGACCTTTTCTCCCTCTGCAACTCCCTGACAGGAGGGGGGAGCCAGGGTGGATCGGGCTCTGCCCCCAGGGAACAAGGGACAGGAGGAGAGGAAACAACTTCAACTTGTGTCAGTGGAGGTTCAAGTTGAATATTAGGGAAAACTTCTCTGCAAGAGTGGTCAGGCACTGGCATAGGGTGCCCAGGACAGTGGTGGAATCACATCCCTGGAGATGTTCTAAAACTGAGTAGACGTGGCACTTCATCAGTGGCCATGATGGGATTCAGTCAAAGGTTGCACTTGGTAGTCCTGGAGGTCTTTCCCAACCTTAACGATTCTGTGATTCTTCTGGATCTGACAAATGTCAGCCAGGTTGTGGATCTGCTTCCTCTGCAGCCGAGCTCCAGCTTCTCCCAGCCTGGCTACAGCAGGAGGAGAGAGAGAGACCGACCCAGAGGCTCAGGGATGTGTATTCTGCTCATTGCTCACAAATACTAATGGCCCAGAGTTATTAATATTGCCACTGTAGTCATATCTGGGTAATTACTGCCATTAACCACCAGCAGAACTATTGAGTTCCCCTAATCAGTGCATTATAATAATTGGGACCAAGTGTTTTATAGATCTGGGCTCTAATTCCTTCCTAACACCTCTCCCTGGGGCTGCTCCTCCCAGCTCAGCTCCAGTGTCTCCCAGCCCGAGGCTGCTCCCTGTGTCCAGCTTCTGTGGGGTGGGTGACTCACACCTTGGGATGTCCCATGTCCCATCTACTGGGAAATCCTGGCTGTAGGAGGTTTGGGTGTCCAGGTACTGCCTTCTCAGGGCTGTGGGGGTGGAGGTGGGTCCCCAAGCAGGGTTTGCAGGAGAGGAGATGGTCCAGGAGCATCTCCGTGGTGCTGGGAGGCAGCAGGATGGGAGGGAGGGCTTTGGCTGTTCCGTGTGCTGGGACACAAGGCTGGCATGGGGGAAATTAATTGCACAGTCTGCTATTTACACCCGTTTCCTCTTGCTCTGGAAAGCTCTTCTCTGCTGCAGCCATCTGGGCCTTGGAGCCCAGAGCCTCCCTGGCCCGGAGCTGGTGCCTGTTCAGGTGGTGATTCAGTGGTTGTGTAAGAGGAGCATCTTCCCCTCCCCTCTGTGGCTGTGCCAAACTGAGCTGAGCAGGCAGTGCCTCCTCATCCCAGGACCAGCTCCCTCCCAGCTCTGCTTTCCTCAAGCACCAGCAAGCCCTCAGTGGTGCCTGGGGCAGGCAGAGCCAGGCTGGCTCCCAGATCACAGCCACATGTCTGCCACAGCCCTTCGGGCCACATCGCGGGCCACAGTTGGTCCCACACCAAACCCTGGCAGGGAGAGCTGGAGTTGGGGAGCAGAGGCTTCCAGGACACTTCTGCCCCTTCCTAGAGCAGGGCAGCAGATCTGTGACTCCTTCGTGACAGGGAAAGCTCAGCCATGTGTCATTTAGAGCTGGCCTGAAAAAAAATCCCTGGAAATTCTAATAAATTTTAAAAAACAGGGTGTGGGGGAATCCTTGGGTGGGCGTTACACAAAAGGTTTGGCTGTGCCCAAGCCAATGGATTTGCTTCCAACCACAGCCATTTCACAGATTTTTTTTTTTTTATGTTTAGCAAAATAAAATTAAGGGAAACTTTGAAACAAAGTCATTTGGAAGAGGAAAAAAAATCAAAACATTTCACTCTGAAAACGTTGCAATGAAATGTTTTGATCTTTTGGGGTTTTTTTCCCCTCCAAACAAACCATTCAGCAGAATTGACATATTCATCCAGAACCTTTTGGTGTTGTCAAATCTGAAATTTTGTTTTTATATTTTTTTTCCAAAAAAATCAAGCCCTCTCAGCTGTATCCAGAGAGGCAAATCCTGCGTACTGTCCTCAGGGGAACTCCCCGGTGGTTTTGGGAGGACCCTTCTGAGAGATGCTCCCGCCATCCCTGTGGAGCAGAGGGAACAGAGATCACCCTCCTGAGCCCATGGGGGGGACCTGGTGGTGGACCCTGATGGCCAAGGGGTGGCACTGCCAAGGGGAGGGCACGGCCCGGGCGGGATGAGCCAGGTGAGAGGCGTCCTCTGGGACCCGGCAGGTGAGAGAACAGAGCCGTGCAATCAATAGTGCTAATTGCAAAGGCAATGTCTAGCAGAAATAAGATGGTTATTCTGCATCACTGGACACTCTTACAATCAAATTGTCCACAGACAATTAGCTGAGCAGGAGAAAAAGGAATTAGATTTCTAATTGTTCTGCTGGTGAAAGGCATTTCGGAGCACTCGGAGCGTGGAGGAGGGAGAGTTTTGCATCTCTGCTGGGCTGCAGGAGCTGCCAGCCCTGCTGTCATTCCCAGAGGGATAACCAAGCCAGGGAACGGGGGCTGCAGCTGGGAAGTACAGACGGCTCCTTGGGAGGCTTTGGCCAGTGCTTGTATTTCACGGCTGGGTTATTTATTCCTTCCCTTCAGCCCCTGCACGACTGAGCAGCAGTGCTGCTCCCTGGCACGCTGGCAGAGTGCTCCACAGACCCCCGGGCAGCCCCCTGGGCCAAGGACATCTCCCAGCCACCACCCACCCTCCCGAGGGACCACCTGCATCCCCACACATGTTCCCAACAGCACTAGCACAGTGTGATGACAGGACCCGAACTCCTGTCCCCAAAACCCCCGTGCTGTGACTCCTGGGCAGCCCACGTCCTGCTGGAAGGCACAGTGAGAGAGGAGGGGGAGGAAGCCCTGGGATTTTTCTGGTTGTTATTAATGTTGGTGTTGACTCACACTGGTGGGTGTCACACAGCTCCAGGGAGTCTCCTGATGCTGCAGCTCCTGGGGCTGCATCATGAGGACAACGGGAAGTCCTCCCGCCTCTGCTCCCTGGGCTGACAGGGAGCATCCACAGCATCCCTGGTGCCCATGGGATCTGGCTGTTTTGGAGGGATGATCTTGGAGCACAGATGTCCTTACACCTCCTCCATTGTGGTGGTTGCCCTTCAGCTGCCTCCTCACTCGGGGGGTGGGTGCAGTGTGGCTGCAGGGTCCCAGCAGGGACAGAACCCCCCCCTTGGGCGTCATGTCTGCATCAGTGCTGATGGCAACAACCTGTCCCTGGGCAGCAACAACCGTGGGCTGGGGGAAAAGACCCTTCTGGGTTTTGGTACCCACCAGTGCAGAGAACAAGGAGATTTGAGAGCAGATTCTCCTTCTTCCTTCTCTCAGCATCCGCCCGTCATCCCACTGCTCATCCCCACAGAGAGGAGGGTCCTGAGCACTTGTTAAGAGCTTTTCCATCTGTTTTTCTATGTCTCCATGGCCTGTTGGAGAGTTCTGGGCTCAGAGCACCCCAACCCTGCCAGGAGAGCAGGGCTGGCTGTGACCACGGTGCAGCTCCCCTGCAGGGACCTTCCCTCTGGCATCTGGGATCCAGCACCCTCATGGGCACTCTCCCATAGACAGCAGAGCCACCAGCATCCCTTTCCTTCCAGTAGCAAAGGCAGGAACAGTGAAGGGGGTTCTGTTACTGCCTTGGACCCCCAAGCAGGACCCACCTCAGTCACCTACAGACAGAGACCACCCTGGTCCCTCCTGCCTCACCACAGGAGAGTCACTGTCCCAGAGCAGCCTGTGGCCAAACCCTGGCAGCCAGGATTAGTGCTCAGGGGATCCCCTGCTGCTCTTGCCCCTCTGAGCACAGCTGGTCCCTGCTGCAACCTGGAGCTGCCTAACCATGAAAATCCTGGAATCAAAGTCCCCTCAGAGAGTGTGTGGCTGCTGGGCAGCACGTTCACACTATCCACTGCTTTGGACACCAGGATTTTCTCCTCTTGGAGGTGGGATATCCTTGTCCTCTCCAGGAGCTGCCCTGCATGAGAGCCCTGGAACTCAGACCCACCAACACGCTGCCCCCCATGGACAGAGGGGCCACGGCATGGGCAGCACAGCCAGGGCTCCCTGCCTGCCATGGCAAGGATGGGTAACAGCCTCATCTTGTGCTTCCAAAGGGATCAGCCCCAGGTGATGCTGCTGCTGTGGGAGTACAGCCAAATACAGCCCCACACATGTATATTCTCATGCACACATACACACACACATATATATATATATATATCTCCCCTTTGCCTTTGAGTCACCAGTGTTGAAACCTTCCCTGCCAAGAGCCCTCTCAGAAATATTCCCCTCCCTCTCTCTCTCTCTCTCTCTCTTTCTCCCTCTCTCTCTCTCTCTCTCTTGCATTCGGGCTAATTTTATCTTGTGTCTTTCATCTGCCTGTGTATCTACCACTCCTGACAAAAAAGGGATTTTCACAGATTTTGCTGCTGCTCACCAGCTCTAAAAGCTTTCATCTCCCGACGACGACGAGTGCGTGTCATCTGCTCGCTCCAAATTACAGCAGAGGCCTTCACACTCAATCGCAGCATTTTCTGCCTAATTTCGCAGGCAGCAGGATTAAGTGTGGGCTCGAGGCTCGTCTGGTAGGAGCCATAGAGCAGCAGCCTCCCGGTTCCCCGGGCTGGCCCCGGGGCAGACCCTGCCCTGCCCTCTCCACTGCTCCCCTGCAGGGCACACAGGCAGCAGTGGGGTCTCCAGAAGGCAGTTGCTGAGCCCGTGGCACAGAGCCCGAAGCTCTGACTGGCCAAGTGAGGGTGTAAGAGCAGCTCTGAGGCTCAGGGAGCCTCTGAGCACCAAACTCACCCTGGCAGGAGCTGCTGTAAGTCCAGGAGGCAACTGCAGTGTGTCTGTGTGATGGCCAGGCTGTTTGCAGGAGAAGCAGAGAGGGAAGCAGCAGGTTGAGGGTTTATCTCCCTGCCATCACCACAGCCAGTTCTGACAGTGGTTCCCAGGCTGTTGATGTTGTCTCTGGGTGCTCTGCAGCCACATCTCAGCTCTGGTTGCTGCCAGGGTGGGAGCTGTGGTGGCCACACCAGGAACAGCCCCCACACTCTGCCCTGGGCAGGCTGGCACTGGGGCACAGCCCCTGGCACCTCCAAGTAGGGTGGGGGAGGCAAAATTTGTCCCTTGAAAGTGATGCTATATTTAAGTAAGGCAAAAAAGGAAGCATAGGTATCATAGAATAGAACCATAGAATGGTCTGGGTTGGAAGGAACCTTAAAGATTGTTTTGTTCCACCTTCCACCAGATCAGGTTGCTCCAAGCCCCGTCCAACATGGCCTTGGACACTTCCAAGGATGGGGAAGCCATAGCTTCTCTGGGCAACCTCTGACAGGGCCTCACCTCCCTAACAGAGAAGAACTCCCTCCTGATATCCCATCTATCCCTTCCCTCCGGCAGTGGGAAGCCATTCCCCCTTGTCCTGTAGCTCCAGACCCTTTTAAATAGTCCCTCTCCATCTTCCCTGTCAGCTCCCCTTAGGCACCAAAAGGCTGCAACTAGGTCACCCCAAAGCTTCTCTTCTCCAGGCTGAACAATCCCAATTCTTTCAGCTTTTCCTCCCAGCAGAGCTGCTCCAGCCCTTTAATCACCTTGGTGCCTCCTCTGAACTTGTTCCAACAGCTCCATGTCCATCCTGTGCTGTTCCCCAGGGCTGGAGGCAGATCTGCAGGGGGGTCTCACCTGAGGGGGCAGAGGGGCAGATTCCCCCCCTCCCTGCTGCCCATGCTGGGGGATCAGCCCAGGGCACAGGAGTTTCTGGGCTGGGCCATGTCCAGCCTCTCCCCCACCAGACCCCGAGGTCCTTCTCCTCAGGGCTGCTCTGGATCTCTTCCTCCCTAGCCTGGATTGATCCCAGGGGTTGGATGTCAGGTAACATGGTCAGGGAACTCCAGCCCTGGGGACAGGTCAGCTCCTGACCACACTGACCACCCTGTGCAATCCCCACCCAGCACCCCACACTCTGCCCCATGGGCGAGGGCTCTGATCCCATCCCTTTAGGAATTCAAATCCCATCTGTTCCCAGGGCACATCCACAAGTCTGCAGGGCTGCTGAGGGCACACATGTGGTTCAGACCGAGGGCTCCCAGGTAAGGAGCCCCCTCCCAGCACGACCCGGGTGGCAGAGGAGCCACAGCTCCTCCCCGGCCCCCTGACAGGCAGAGCACGAGCCGAGCTGCAGCGAGGAGCAGACGGCGTGATTAGCTCTGCTCAAAAAGGTCAAAACACTTATCAGACACGAACGGCACAGCTAAAAATACACTCGGCACCTCCCTGGCAATTCTCTCCCGGGAAGTGACAGCCGTGGCTGGTGGGGAAGGGGGTGTGGGTGGAGAAGGGGTGTGGGACGGGAACGGGGCTGCTGCACTTCTGGATGGGAGCCTGAAGCAGCAATGAGGGGTCTTCCCATTTCTCCCATCCCTCTCTGTGACTTGGGAAGGGCAGAAGGACACCACCAAAGGCATTAAAGATGCTCTGAGGTTGACTGGGATGGCTGGGATAAGGCAGAAACGGGCTGATTCTGCAGCCTGGAAAGTCAGGCTGGAAGTCAGGCTGTGGAGGAGGTGGGGGGAAAACTACCCCAGAGCTGAAATGTGAAGGACTGAGAAGAGAGAGAAGAGCAAGGAGGTAACGAGATGCCTCAGACAATACAGGGGGAGAGCTGGAGGCAAGACTTGCTCCCTTAGCAGAGACCAGTGCAGTGTCCCCCCCACCCAGCCCTCACTGCTCTGGCTCCAGGGACCCCCTGCAGCAGCCAGGCCACAGGCCACTGTCACTGAGCACTCTAGGCCACACTCAGCCAGGTCACACTCAGACATGTCCCACAGTCATGAACCATACAACACACACCCCCTGGATCTGCAGTCCCACCAACAAAATCACAGAATCATTAAGGCTGGAAAAGACCTCCAAGGTCATCAAGTTCAACCTTCAACCAAACACCCCCAAGCCCACTAAACCACATCACAAAATGCCACATCTACTTTTTTTTTTTGAACACTTGCAGGACTGCAGAGTATCCCACCACCTCCTGGGAAAAAAGCTCCTGGAGAAGAAGACCTCCTCATCTCCCCTGACACAGGCACCAGCTGCCCACAACCCTCAGGTTTGGTGCTCTCATGGTGCATCATTGTGCAGCAAATCCAGCACCTTCCACCTCAGGAGCTGCCCTGCCTCTGTCATGCTCAAAGCTGTGATGGGAAGGAATTTCTCAAGGGTCCTGTTTTTCACTTGGAGTAGGAACATGCTTGTTCCCATCCCCTGCCCCCCTTTGAATGCAGCTTTTTCCTCCTCAGCTCCTCCCTCAGTCCAGCACTGCAGTTGGGAAGAGCTCTGGGAACAAATGGCTCCTCTGTGAACCTCGAACACCTCGGCCTCCCTGTTCCAGTGAAGAGGGTGTGCAACCTCCTGGCCTCACAGGCAAAATTCAGTTGTGCCTCTTGCATTTCATATTTAAGGTGTTTTTTCTGAGGCCAGGTTGGATGAGGCTTGGAGCAACCCAGGATAGTGGAAGGTGTCCCTGGCCATGGCAGGGGAGTGGAATGAAGGTCACTGCCAACCCAAACCACTCTGGGGTTCTGTGATTGCTGGCAGAGGGTGGGAAGAGGCAGTGCAGGCTGAGGCCACAGGGCTCTGGGGCTGCTCTGGGCTGGCACTCTGCTCCCTGGGTGCTGTGCCCACGGGCAGCCCAGCCCAGGACCCGAGGCCATCCTTCCATATCGATTCCCATGGGGATGCTTTGGATGGGACCAAGGGATGGGACAGTGGCACTTCCCAACCACAATTTTTCCAGCCCGGGGTGTGGGAAGGCTGTGGGACACTGGTGTGACAGCGGTGTGACACCAGGGACAGGGACTCAGCTGGGATATGAGCAGCTTCCCTGCATGCGCCAGGGCTGCACCAGCACAGCCTCAGAGCCGATGAGGAGAACTGCCTGGGCCAATTTGCAGCAGGGCTCAAACGCTGTCACTGCCAATCGCTGTCACCGCCCGTCGCTGTCACCACACGGCCTCCACGGCCTCACCTGGGCCGTGCTCGAGCACCTGCTCTCCTGTCTCATTAGGAGCTGTTACCATCATTATCTCTGCTCTCACTCCTGCCCTGGGCTGTGCAGCCAGTGCTGCCCTGGGGGGTGAGACGCTGCAGGAGACCACCTGAGTGCTGGGCTTGAGCCACTGCAGGGTTTCCTGGGGTGATCGGGTGGCCGGGACCAGCCCTGACAGCTCTTTGCTGTCCTGGGCTGCAACACACTGAGATGGGCCCAGCTGCCTCATCCCGGGCAGTGTTTGCCCTGCTCTCCCCCACCCTGGCACCCAGAGCACCCACTCCAGCCTGGGTTAACCCTGAGGGTTGGTTACCTGTGTCTCGTGGGCATCAGTGCAGCTGCCTCCACGTTGCACTGCCACGGGGCTGCCTCGTGTCCCTGAGAGCGCAGCCCGGGCTGCCCGTGGCCCTGCCACTGTGTCCTGCCCAGATACAGCTGCAATGTGGGCATCACCACTCCCTGCTCCATCCAGTGGTGCCAACTTCTCGGAGCTCTGGACCCATGGACATGGGGGGCTCCCCAGCGAGCAGTCGCCAGTCCCGAAGCCCCCCTGTCCCCAGGGGCTGGTTCCTGTGTCCTTGTGCTCTGAATAGACCTTGTTCCCTCCTGCACCTGTTCCCTCCTGCACCCCTGTTTCCCCGTGCCCTGGTTGTGCAGGGGACATAAGGACCCCACTGTGTCATCCCTCTGCTCGTCTCCAGGGAGAAAAGCAGGAGGGAAGAGGTACTTACAGCTTCACCTCCGCTTTACCCTTCCTTTAGGCGAGGGCTTTTAATCTCCTTGCAGGGCCAGAGCAGCAATCAGTAAATGATGTCAGATCCCTCGCTGGGAAGCCGGGGGATCTCCCAGCCTCTGGCTAAGCCCTGTTTGAGCGACAGCCTGGTACCTGCAGGTCAGAGACCTCCCCGGTGCTGCTGACAGCTCTGCTAAAAGCTCTTTGTTCCTCAACCCCTAAGGCCCTGCTAAGTGGCAAACAGCACAGAGAGCATCTGCAGAGCCATGAGGAGGGACTGCTGGCACAGGGGTGCTCTCCAGGCTGCATTGCCTGCTCCTCTGAGCAGTGACAGGGCAGCACCACAGCTCACCCTGCCTGCTTGGGGGGTTTATCCACTGAGCCCTGAGATCAGGCTGGCTCCAATCCCATCGGAGTGATGCTTTCCATACACACATGGAGGGGACAGCGCTGTCACTCCCACAGTCCCTGCCACCCCTCGGCTCCCCTGCACCTCTCCACCAGCTCTGTGCCAAGTGTGCCAACCAGACCTGTTGATTCCACGGGGATGTGAGTGCAGCAGTTTGCTCTGTAATCACCCACTTGGTGTTACTCCCACTGGAGAGCAGATGTGATCAGCCACCAGCCAGGGCTACTTTGGTGGGCGCCTACACCTTTAAATCAGGGAGAAAAAAAATAAAATAAATCCTTCGCCTAGAGGGCAGTGGAACAATTTTGACTTTAAAAAGAGAGCGAGACAGAGAGAGCGAAGTGAGCGTTAACAACTCCTGATCCAGTCCCTGGGCATTCATTAATGTTTCATGGCGCTTTCAATTATTGCCTCCTCTGCCACTGCCGTCATCTGTCTCTTCAAATCGACGGTATAATAACCACTCAAGCAGAAATCCACTCTGCTGTCTGCCCGCCACTCCCCTCCCAGCCTCCGCAGCTCCCTCTCTCCCGGCTCCTCAGCTGCGCCTGGCACAGCTCTCGCTGGAAATGCCTTTGCCCCTTCCCCTCCCGCTGCGGGTGACCCAGCTGGGGACAGCGCTCAGGGGCCACACGGACATGTTTAGGACCCCCAGAGTCAGGCTTTTATCAAGCAATTCCCTCCCCACACCGGGGGGTTTTGCAGGGGGTTTGGCCTCTGGGGCACGGGGGGTTCTGACACCCCAACCTCGGGCACTGAGCCCCAGAGCCTGTGGTCACCCCGACCCTGTGGTGACCCCCACCCCAGCCAGCAGCCCCCAGCCCGCTGTTCCCAGCCAGGAGACACACCAGCCGTACAGGACCCGTGTGTCCCACCCCCCAGCCCTCTGCCCCCACACACTCGGGAGCACAAGGTGCGGAGCCAGACGGTTCTGCCTGCACAGGCAGCACGGGCAGGCTCTGCCTGCTGCCCCCACAGCCCCGGGCTCAGCCCACCGACAGATGTGGCCCAAACCCCTTCCTCCCCTGCAGAATGTCCCCGTGTTGCCACCTGAGCCCTTCTATGACATGGGGGAGCCCCAGGGCAAGTGAGGGTTCCCTGGCAAGGAGCAGCGATGGAGGAGATTGGCAGAGACTACGAAGCAAAGCCTGTCCATGCATTCTCCTTCAAGATGTCCTGGCTCAGGCAGGGGAAGACTGCAGAGGGCTGGAGAGGGGTGAGGAGCAGCTGGAGCACCCACAGCTCACCTGCCCAGCGATGGAACCACAGAGCTCAGCTCAGCCTTTCCATGCCTGGAGGGAGTCACAGAATCCCAGAATGGTTTGGCTTCAGAGGGACCTTAAAGATCATCTCCTCCCAACCTCCTGCCATGGGCAGGGACACCTTCCACTAGCCCAGGTTGCTCCAACCTGACCTTGGACACTTCCAGGGGATGGGGCAGCCACAGCTTCTCTGGGCAACCTGTGCCAGGCCCTCCCCACCCTCACAGGGAAGAATTTCTTCCTAATTTCTAATCAAAATGTGGTCTCTGTCAGTCTGAAGCCATCCCTCCAGTCTCAGATCTGCCAGCATCAAGGCTGCAAACCTCACACAAGCCCATAAATCTCACGTCTGCCTTGCCCAGCCCTCAGTGCTCATACACATGGTGTCCCTGGCTCAGCACCTCAGGGAGAAGGAGCCACAGCCTGACACTCAGGGCAAGGACACATGAAAGCCCAGGAGTGGGTTCCCAGCTACTCTGCCCAGCATCCAGCAGCCTGTCCGGACACATCACTGCTATCCTGGATGGGAGGAAGAGCTCGTGCCTTCCACGCAGACTGAGAGGAACCCAAAGCAGCCCGTTTCGAAGTCAGTGTTCCTGCTCAGGAAGACAAAAGCATTTGGCTCAGACAGAGTCATGTCCTTCGATTCCACTCCTGCGTTCACACCTCATGGAGGTGTTGGGACTCTGCACTTTTAAACATTTATTATTTTCTCAGAATGGAAATAGTGTTGAAATGTCAAAATTTCCAGCGGGACATTCCCTGTTTAACTGTCCTCTCTGGGCTGGGATTTATTGCCGACAACTGAATCACCCACATCTTGTGGCTATTACCAGAAAGCTCCTCTTGCTCCTGGAGTCCTCCCCAGCTCTGGTGTTACTCTAAGAGGAAGAGGATGCTCAGAGATGGACTGAGGGGATGTGATGGCAGAGGGGGGCTGGACAGAGCAGGACCCCACCACTTTTTGGCCATCCTGGTGGGCAGGCTGCACTGTCAGCAGAGCTGGATGGAGCTGCCATCCATCCCAGGACAGGACTGCAGAGCCCCCAGCCCCCCCGCTGGTCCCCTGCCACCCGCACTCCCACTGCTTCCAGCAGCTCCAGCTCTCCTGCAGCAGAGACTCTGGGAGCACGGAGCTCCCCGCCAGCCCTGCTGCTCCTCCCTTCCTCCCCCTCACCCCACCAGGCCAGTTTCCCTTCTGAGTCTTGCTTCTCCCTTTCCTGGAACTCTCCTGGCTGGAGCAGGGCTGGAAGGAGGCGAGCAGGGACTTGGCCCCTGGTAGTGGCTGGACTCAGTGCTGGGATGCTCAGGAATGGCCCAGCAGGAGCTTTACTCTCTCCTTTCTTTTCTCTGGCTCTTGTAAAGATATTTTGGAGTCCCTCTGATGGGAGCCAGATGTGCTGCAGATGTTTCTGCTCAGCAGAGTGCTGGCTTGCCCCCTGCATACTCAGAAGGATGCACATGTGTTCTGGTGACAGTGGCCACAGCCCCTCTGGCCACACAACACTCACCCAGCGTGCCCAGAGCTCTGAGGGTGCTGCACACGTGGGCAGGCACAGGCAGGCAAGGACACAGTGGCACAGGGACACACTGGATTGGGGACAGGCTAGGGTGAGGGCACACTGGCACGAGGACACGTCTGCACACCATGTTTCCCCTGTGCACCACTGGCACTCGTGTGTGTGGCACAAGGAGCATCCAAGGGCAGGTGTGTCCTGCACACAGCAGGGTGTGCACCCCCAGAGACCCTCACTGGGGGGCTCCAGGCCATAGCTCTGGGCATGGGCAGATCCCACACAGGCTGCAGGAGCTGAAGCTTTGAACTCTGATGGAGCCTTGTCCTCCTCCGACTGGTCCCAGGGCAGTACAGGGGGGTGGCACGAGCAGCGGGCAGGGGACTGGCCACCACCTCCTTTTAGAAACATGGAATCCCAAAATGGCTTGAGTTGGAAGGGGACCTTAAGGTTCATCTCCTTCCAACTCCTTGCCATGGGCAGGGACACCTTCCACTAGTCCAGGTTGCTCCAAGCCCTGTCCAGCTGGACCTTGGACACTTCCAGGGATCCAGGGGCAGCCACAGCTTCTCTGGGCAACCTGTGCCAGGGCCTCCCCACCCTGATGGGGAATGATTTCTTCCCACTATCCCACCTAACCCTGCCCTCTGGCAGTGGGAAGCCATTCCCTGGGTCCTGTCCCTCCATCCCTTGTCCCCAGTCCCTCTCCAGCTCTCCTGGAGCCCCTTTAGGCCCTGCAAGGGGCTCTCAGCTCCCCCTGGAGCCTTCTCTTCTCCAGGTGAACCCCCCCAGCTCTCCCAGCCTGGCTCCAAAGCAGAGGGGCTCCAGCCCTGGGATCAAGTTATGTCTCCCCTTTGCACTCATTCCAACCAGTCGATGTCTTTTGGCAGAGTCCTTCCCCCAACACGTGCTGCCCAGCGCCATCCCTGCAGAACCAGGTGGGAGCTGTGCCCCCCCCTCCCCTGTGGGGAGCAGGACATGGGCTCATTTGTCTTTCTCCACGTGCTCCCTCAGAACCAGAGTGGGCCAAAATCCTGTCAGCGACCACCCCTGTGATGTTTGGCACCTTCCAAGGGGTACCAAGCCACAGATCCCTCCTCCACCCTCCACCTGCCCCTGACAGACCCAGCCCTCCCTCCCCACACACATGCACATGAGATGTGCATTATCACAGTATTTCCCTCACGTGCTCCTGCAGGCCCTGAGGGGGGTCCTGGGGGATGCAGCCTGTCCAGGATCACACCCCAGCCCAGCCCCAGCACTGCCAGGACTCACTGGGCCGGGGTGTGCAGCCCTGGGCTTCCCTCCGCAGTGCTGATGGTTGGAGAAGGGCAAAGACAGAATCCTGTGGGCCCAGTGCATTGGTCTGTGAGTGGCAGGTGCTGGGGCTGTTCCCTGGCTGGTCCCACGGTGTCACAGGAGGGAGGGCTCAGTGCCCAGCAGCCAGACCCAGGACCAGTCTCCTTGTCCAGGCTCCAGTTCTGTTTCCCATTTTTGGACTCGTGTTGCCATTCATACTTCAGTGTGCAGCCCAAATCTAGATGACATTTGAGAGCAGGGGGTGGGGATGGGGCCACAGTGGTGTGAGGGGAGGTGGGGAGCAAACCCAGCACACCCAGTGATGCCAAACCTCGGAAGGACCCGGAGCAGAGAGCTGGGAATTGCCCTTCCATGTGCCAAGCGAGGGAGCCGAGCGAGCGCTGATGCCCAGGGCAGGTGGGAGGTCCAGGCTGAGCATCCCAGCACAGGGCTGTGTGCACGGGGGGCTGGCACTGCCTGCCCCCCACCGCCCCCTCCTCTGCCTCCCCCCTGCTCACACTCCCCCTCTCTCTCCTAATCCCCACAAATGCTAAGATATTTAAATGTGGTATTTTCAAATCTAATCAGCGTTCCAAAGCTGTGCTGCCGCCACTCAAATTTAATTTGATCCATTTACCAACTTTGTGGTGCATCTAATCAAAGAGAGGGAACAATTAGGTGAATGTCAGGGGTCACCCCACAGCCTGCTCAGCCGGGGAGGCACCGCAGCAGGGCCGGCCCTGGGCAGCAACAGCAGGAGCCAGGGGGCTCGGGGCGGAGGTGGCTGCAGGGAAGGAGGGTGTCCTGGGTCAGGCATGTCACAGGGGGGCTCAGGGGGAGGCAGCCTGGCCAGGGAGGATGGGATGATGCCCCTGTTTCACTTGGCAGTGAGCAGAGACATGGGCTGTGCAGGCCTGTCTGGTAGAGGGTGTCACTCTCCTGCAGCCACCTCTTGTCCCCTGTGTCCCCACGGCTGTTCGGTGATGTGCTCGGCCAAGGGCCACTGCTGCTACTCCTGCAGTTCAGTGCACAATAATCTGGAGAGTCTGAGCTTTGATCCTCTCCCACCATCCACCTGTGGGCTCTGGGAGAGGTTCAGGAAGAAAACCCTCAGCCAGACTCTTTCCTACCTTGGCCAAAGCTGCAGTGCCACATCATGCCCGGGGTGAGACCCTCCGGGTCAGACTGGCCACCCCCTTTGCCAGCTGGTGTTGGACAAACAGGATTGAAGGAGAAGGACCAGGCAGGGTCTCAGTGCAGGCAAAGCAGACCGACCTGGTGACCCAGCAGTGCCAGGAAGCTTGGGCAGAACAAGGAGCCCCTCAGGGCTGGGGAACTTTCCCCGGCCTTACTGGGAGTCACAGCTCTAAGAAAGGAACCTCCCCGCTGCAGAATTACAGAGTCACAGAAGGGTTTGGGTTGGAAGGGACCTTAAAGATCATCTAGTTCCAATCCTCTGTCATGGGCAGGGACATCTTCCTCTAGAAGGTGTGGTTCAGCTCGCCTGCTCTCTGTGCTTTTCACTCATGGCAGGAGGTAAAGGAGGAGATGAAGTGTCTTCTGTGCCACACTTTGTAGCCTAGCCCCAACACAGCAGAGCAAGGGATCCCTCCGTCCTCCTCCTCCCCAGCTCTGAGCAGCAAACTGTGCCCTGCCTTGCTCCAGGAGCCTCAGCCCACCCCTGGCCCACGGAGAACCCCCACTGGGTGTGTTTGTTGGGCTTGGCTTCAGTCCCCCCCAGCCCCCAGCCCTGAGCTTGCTGCAGGGGCTCTGTGGTGTGGAGGTGAGGAGCCAGGGTGGGGAACAGGGCTGCTGGGGACAGTGAGGGGGACACAGCCAGGCCAGCGGGACCACCAGCTGCAGTACTCAGGGAGGGGCAGAGAGAAAGGGGGGGAATGAATAAACAAGCTTTGGGCAGATTCCTTGTTTCTGTTTTCAATGTCTTTGAAGGACTGAAAGAAGAAGTGTCTGCAGCTCCCTCATGAGGGGCAGCTCTGATCTCTGCTCTGGGGGAGCAGGGACAGCAGCCAGGGAACGGCTGGAGCTGTGTCAGGGCAGGCTCAGGTTGGATCTCAGGGAAAGGTTCTTCCCCCACAGGCTGGTTGGGCACTGCCCAGGCTCCCCAGGGCAGTGGGCACAGCCCCAAGGCTGCCAGAGCTGCAGGAGGGTTTGGACAACGCTCTGAGGGCCAGGGTGGGATTGTTGGGGTGTCTGTGCAGGGCCGGGGGTTGGACTGGATGATCCTTGTGGGTCCCTTTCAGCTGAGAATATTCTGTGATTCTGTGACTTTTGGTGAAGGACAGGCAGGTATGGGGAGATCTGGCACATGAGATGTTTGCTGTCCCTCCCCCCTGCCCCAGAGCTGAGCCCAGAGGGTCCCACACTGAACTGGGAGCTGCTCAAGAGATACAAGGTGGGGTTTGGGTGCTCTTGGGATGCAGGAGGGCCATCCGAAATTTTGGTACTCACAGTCCTCACCAACACAAGCACCTCCAACACCCAGCAGATGTTCATCACCCTCTTGCTGCAGCGTTGAAGTCCCTGGTCTGAGCTGGGGTGGAGGTCTGGGAGCATCAAGTATTTAACTTGAAAGGGACTGAAATGAAAAATAAGCTTTTTTCCCACCACCCATGAAATTCCTAACGCAAACTTCAACTGCAGTAGCAGAAAAGCCTCAATCCCTCCAAACCACACGAGGAAAAAAGAAAAGAGCAAATACAGGAACAGAGGCTGGGAAAAGCTGGGGCAGAAAACAAACCAAACGTACAGAAAATGGAAATAAAACCCATCCAGCTTTGTTTGCTACCAAATGCACTATTTTTCCAGGATTTTCATTTTCCCCAGAAGAAATCCTCTGCCACTCCATGAGGAGCCCCAGCACCCTGACATGTTCATTCCTGGCACCCCCTTCCCCAAGCCACAGCCACAGCATTCCCACTCCACTGCTCCCTGCCAAAGAGAGACCCTGGAGCTGGGCTCACATCAGCTGTTGGACATCATCCTCTGGCTCGGCCCTGGAAGGACACCAAGAGGGACAGTAAATTCAGTGCTGGAGAGGAGAGAGCCCTGGGATGCCAATCCCAAGCAGATCCGTCATCCCTGGGCAGGGAAGGGGGCACCGGCAACCTGCTCCCACTGACCCCCAGATGGAGGGAGCAGGTCCAGCACTGGCTGTGCTGGATGGGGAGGGCAGGGGTGGACACACGTGTGGCTGTGCTGGATGGAGGGCAGGGGTGGACACATGTGTGGCTGTGCTGGATGGGGAGGGCAGGGGTGGACACACGTGTGGCTGTGCTGGATGGAGGGCAGGGGTGGACACACGTGTGGCTGTGCTGGATGGAGGGCAGGGGTGGACACACGTGTGGCTGTGCTGGATGGAGGGCAGGGGTGGACACACGTGTGGCTGTGCTGGATGGAGGGCAGGGGTGGACACACGTGTGGCTGTGCTGGATGGAGGGCAGGAGTGGACACACGTGTGGCTGTGCTGGATGGAAGGCAGGGGTGGACATGCCTGTGGCTGTGCCCCGTGGGCTCTGTGTGTTCCTGGTGCCTGCTGGGGGTGTGACACTCCCAACTCAGGACCTGCTGCTCCCTCAGGTTGGATTTTGGGAAACATTTCTTTGCTGGAAGGGTGGTCAGGCAGTGGCACAGCTGCCCAGGGCAGAGGGGGAGTCACCCCCCTGGGAGGGTTCAAAGAGCAGATGTGGCACTTTGTGCTATGGTTTAGTGACATGGTGGGATTCAGTTGAAGGTTGGACTTGGCAGCCTTGGAGGTCTTTTCCAACCTTAACGATTCTGTGGTTCTGTGGGACCAAGACCACTGGGATGGAGAGCAAAAGGGGAGTTGGAGTGGAGGCTCAGGGCTTTAGTACCATCCCCCAGGCCTTTCCAATCCCCTCAGGTCCCAAGGACACCTCCAGGCCTGAAGCACCCACATGTGCCCTCCCTACTCCACTCCATATTCCCTCCCTCCCCACTGCTCTAAAATCTCCTGTTACACCTTTCCTGCCCATCCCCCTGCGTGCTCCCCAACAGCAGCAGGATGCCCAGGACTGGGACACACATGGCCCAGGTCCCACATCTCCTTTACCCCCCAGGACATCCCTGTGGCTCCTCCCTGTGCCGTGTCCCAGCCACGGGTTGTAGGGATGTGATTTAAATACACACACTTTGTAATCTGCAGCAGAGCAGGAGTGCTTGGCACAGCTCCCCTGCCCACACTACCCAGGGTCTCCTGGGCTCAGGCACTCGTGGGCTCAAGCCCAGCTGGGCTTTCCCACCACAGACCAAGGGAGGAAGTTTGTCCTGTGTCTGCTCCATGCTTGGCTGGAGGAGGTTCTGCCCAGAACGCCCTCCCCAAACCTGCTGCCTCTGCCCAGCTTGTGGGTGCCCAGCAGGGTTTAGTGCCTCACCCCACACCTGGAGGGTTGTGCCCTGGTGAGGGGTGGAAGGAGAAGAAGGGATGCGTCGGTAAAGTGGGGGATTAGGGGCAAACCTTTCCCATTTATTCCTTTCGTGGGCAGGAGTGTGGGGAGGCCACTGTGCCAGGCTGGTGCCCAGTGGCTCTGCCAGGACCTCAGTGCTCTCCACTCTCACAGTGGGGCTGGCCATAATGGGAGCAGGGAAATGCCACTCTGGTCCCTCTCTGATGCCTTCCCTGCGCTTTGTACGCAGACAATTGGCATTTCCCAGTGCCAACCCTGCCCAGCGCCCACCCTGAGGCCCTCCCATGTCCAGAGGGCTGTGGCAGGGATTTTGGACATGGGTTTATCAGCTCACCTTGTCCAGAGAGCCCCTCCCTCCCAGCCCAGAGATGCCCCTCATCCTGGCTCCACAGACCCCGTGTCAGCACGCCCCAGATACAACGAGATGGGATCTCCATCCCATTTTCCTGCACTGCAGTGTTTGCAGGGCACAGGAGTTGCCCATTTCCTTATGGACCACAATGGAGGTGGAGTCCCTTCATCGCAGGGAATGGGGACACAGGAAGCTTAGCAGCCTGCTGGGCCACCTGGAATTTAGGGCAGGTGTTTCCTACTTCCCTTTAGCCTCCTTTCATCCCCCCCACTATCTGTTGGCTCCCTCCCCCTCGCCCCCCTCCACGGGCTGTGTCTGACCCAGCACTGCCACCTCCCTCCTGTCCCCACAGTGCCCACCATGAGGGTGCTTCTGCCAAAACACACATGACACCCCTGCAGCCCCCGGGAGCTTTGTAGGTGTGTCCAGGGAGCATTTCCTGGCAGGAGGGTGGGAAGAAGCGCAGCCAAGAGGCTGGAGAGCCCAGTCTGGGGTTGGAGAGACCCTTAGGGGTAGGAAGTCACTGGGGTGTGTCTCCTGATGGGATATCTCATGGAGCTGGGAGAAGGTAGAGTGCACTGGGGGGCAAGGGGGACCCTCTTCTCTTGTGTCTCAACCCTCTTCTCATCACCTCCCATCCCCTTTCCCTGTTGCTTTTCCCTCAAGCATCTCTCTCCCTCATCCCCTTCCCTCTTCATAATCCCATTCCCTCTCCATCATCCCATTCCCTCTCCATAATCTCCTTGCTTTACATCATCCATTTCCCTCTCCATCATCTCCTTCCCCCTCCATCATTGCTTTTCCTCTCCATCATCCCAGTCCCTCTCCATCATCTTCTTCCTTTCCTATCATTCCATTCCCTCTCTATCATCCCTTTCCCTATCCATCATTCCTTTCCCACTTCATCATCCCATATCCTCTCCATCGTCCCTTTCCCTATCCATCATGTCCTCCCCTCTCCATCATCTCATTCCCTCTCCATCATCATTTTCCCTCTCCATCATCCCATTCTCTTGTTATCATTCCATTCCCTCTCTATCATCCTTTCCCCTCTCCATCATCCCTTTCTCTCTCTCATCTCCCTGGCTGCCTCTTCCCTGCCCGGGCTCATCCCACTCCCACCCCACACTCCTCCTCACGGGACGAAGGCTGGAGCGTGCTCGGGAGCCTCCGTGTGTGCCAGGGACGTGGGAACAGTGGGAACAGTGGGAACAGTGAGAACAGTGGGAACAGTGAGAACAGTGGGAACAGCATCAGAGAGCCGACGCTGGGGGAGTGAGGAAGAGGCAGAGTTTCAAAGCCTGCCCCCCTGTTTGCTCGCAAGGAGTTAAGTCTGTGATCTGTGGCGGGAGCTCTGATGAGAAGCTGGTTGACATGCAGAGCTGGAATAATGAAACGTAATACACATTAATAGGACCTCCCTCTGCGTGATTGCTTCTGCTCCACTGGCCCCATTGAAGATTTCACTTTTCTTTTAACAGTCAGAATAACAGAATGTGACATTAAGTCTTTTACATGCAGCAATTTATTTTAAAATATTGGGGCACTCAAAACAGTATCCAGAATGTTAAATAAGATATGCATGAGATGGAAATCAGAGCAGCACTGCAGTGAGGAGACAGGAGTCAGGCAGAGCCTTTCGCAGGCAAAGGCAGCTCCACTTTTTTTCTTAACTGCTGTTTAAAGCACAAAGAAATCACCAAGTTGGAGAGACCTCTGCAGTACACACCAGCTGACCTCTGAGCTCACAGGTCCACATGGGAAATCCAGAGCCAGCACAGAACCCGCTTCCCACACATCCCAAGGTCAAGTGGGTGACACAAGCAACCTTGTGTCTTCCAAGGCTGATGATACAGCACCAGAGGTCAAGAAGTGCTTGGACAATGCTCTCATGCACGTGGTGGGATCATAGAATCAGAGAATCATGGAATGCTTTGGGCTGGAGGGGATCTTAAAGCCCTTCTCCTTCCACCCCCTGCCATGGGCAGGGACACCTTCCACTAGCCCAGGTTGCCCCAAGCCCCATCCAACCTGGCCTTGGACACTTCCAGGGATCCAGGGGCAGCCACAGCTTCTCTGAGCAACCTGGGCCAGGGCCTCCCCACCCTCCCAGAGAACAATTTCTTCCCAACATGTAATCTAAACCTACTCTCTGTCATTCCCCCTTGTCCTGTCACTCCAGGCCCTTGGAAATAGTCTCTCTCCATCTTTCTTGTAGCTCCCTTTAGGCACCAAAAGGCTGCAATTAGGTCACCCCAAACCCTTCTCTTCTCCAGACTGAACAATCACAGCTCTCCCACCCTTTCCTCCCAGCAGAGCTGCTCCAGCCCTCTGATCATCTTGGTGCCTCCTCTGGACTCTCTCCAGCAGCTCCACGTCCTTCTGCTGTTGGACCCCAGAGCTGGAGGCAGCTCTGTAGAGGAGTCTCCCCTGAGGGGGCAGAGGGGCAGAATCCCCCCCTGCCCTGCTGCCCACGCTGGGGGACCAGCCCAGGGCACGGGAGGTTTCTGGGCCAGGGAATGTCCAACCTCTCATCCACCAGCACCCTCAGGTCCTTCTCAGAGCTGCTCTCCATCAGTTCATCCCCCTGAATTCTCGAGGGAATTCTTGGGGTTGTCCTGTGCAGGCCAGGAGTTGGACTTTAAAGACCCCTGTGTGCCCCTTCCAGCTCAGGAGATTCTGGAATTCCATGATTCTGTGACCTCAGGAGGTGTCTGTGAGGTGGCAGGTTCACACACCAGCTCTGGTGCCCAGAGAGCCCCTGGAGGGCCCAGTGCTGCCAGGAGCTGGCATTCCAGCTGGGATTGCCATGGGAGAGGATGGATCCCTTTGGAATTGTAAAACACATGCCCTTTGCTCCACCTTGGGAAGGCAGTGACTGCTGGAGCACATCCAAGCTCCCCCCAGCAGGGTGAGGATGCCAAGGGGGTTCAGTGTCAGGGATGTGCCAGAGCTTTCCCAACGTTAGGGCCCCCCTGATCCCACCCCAAGGGTGAAGCTGCCCCAGCCACACCCCTGGAGCAGAGTGACATGCTCAGGAATGGTGGCCCGGGCAGAAAGCTTTGGGGTGCCCAGGGTTTGTGCAGGATTTCCTCCTCTGCTGGGTCACACCCAGACCCTGGAGCCCTTTGCACTGCTCTGACCCTCTGGGAGGAATGAGGCCAAGAGCCATGGGATACACCCTGAGACACATGGGGAAGGGATTTCTAGATGTGCCATGAGATGTGTGGCCGAGGGGTTTCTGTGGGGGTGATGTCCTGCTGAGGGGGAGTGGGTTCTCAGGTGGAGCCTGGGGATGACCATTATCCCCGCAATGGGCCAGGTGAAGAGGGAGTGACACTGAGGTGTCACAGTTCTGTTCTGCCCTTGCACAAGACCCAGGCCTTCATAATCCCTGTCTTTGTAGCTCTCAACATCCCTCATTTACATGTAAAGTGGCTGCTCCCCCCCCATTTATGACAGCAGTAACAGAATGTTTGACTACAGTCTCACCTCTGCGTCTCCCAAAAGTATAAACTGGCATTTGAAATCCTCCTTGGCAGAGGATGAGAACACAACCACCTTACATTCAAGTGCCTGAGCTTGCACCTCTCTCCTCCTCCGAGCGTCTCTTTGGTAAGATTTGTGCCTCTGACTGTGTCAGAGGATCCCTGGGAACACTTGCACATGGTGCTACACATTTATATTTTGCAGGTCTAGTGACTGTATCACCAGCAATCTAAAAGAATCTGTAGTCTGTTGCTCCAATAAACTGCATTATTTGTGAATCTGTTGTGAAAGTTCTTATTGAACTCCACCGGACTCACAGTATTGAATTAGTGACCTCAGTTTTGGTGAATCTGTGACCGTGAGTGAGACCAGACTGAGACTGTGATCCACACTCACTGTTGGGGCACCTGGGAACACCACCAGGCTCAACGTGCTGGATTGGTTCCAATCAGAAATGAAGCCCAGCCACACCCAGCCCCTCTGATCCCTGAGGATCACCCACCAAGGGGGTTGATTTTCTGCCAAATTTCTATCCTCGTAGTGCAACACCTCTCCAAGGAGTTTCTCCTGCTTCTCCATGCAGGGGACACTTCATAGAATCATAGAATCATAGAATCAGCTGGGTTGGAAGGGACCTCTGAGATCATCAAGTCCAACCCTTGATCCACTACCACTGCAGTTCCCAGCCCATGGCACTGATGCCACATCCAGTCCTATCTTAAAGACCTCCAGGGACAGAGAATCCACCCCTTCCCTGGGCAGCCCATTCCAATGTCTGAGCCCATTCCAATTCTGTTCCTGTGCCCACTGTCCATCATCCCATCCCAGGGGCCGTGCTGGGCTGGGCCTGTCACTGAGGTGTCACCTCACCCCAACAGGCAGGAGCTGGGATGGGGACAGTGACTCCTGTCCAGCCCTTGCTCTCAGTCAGCCCTTCCTTCCCCTCCCTGCAGTGCCCAGCTGGGCTGGGCTGAGCCCCTCACTGATGATTCAGATGCTGCCCTGCCCTGCCCTGCCCTGCCTGCTCTTGGAGCCCATTGATTTGCCCCACAGCACCTGCCAGAGCATCTCCAGATCCCAGAGGCAGGAGCTGGGGACAGCAGCTCTCAGCAACCCCCCCAGCATCCCCCGTTCCCAGTGGGGGTACAAAGGCCATGGGAAGGCAGAGTGCACTGCCCTGGCACATCCTTTAAAGGACACGTCCTTCAAAAGCCCTGTTGGCTTCTGACCCTTCAGCCACATTTTCAGGGTTTTCCCTGGGAGTTTTGAGGATCACAGAAAACATTCCCCTACCCCCTGCCTCCAGCAGCTGAGGCCAGAGAGGGCTGGGGTGGGGCTGGTGAGGCTGCAGACCCCTCTATCCCCCTCCCCACTGCCCCTGGCCCAGCTATCCCTTCCTGGGGCACAGGAACCCCTTGGACTGACACTCTGGTGCCCATCCTCACTCAGCCTGGGCAGGACAGCTTCGCCTCAGGCAGCTGAGTGCAGAGGCATCAGCCACTGTCCTGGCCAGACATTCACTAAATACACACCTGGGGGGACAGAAATCCCAGGAATGTGATGGGGTGACTGCATCCATGAACAGGAAGGGAGAGGGAGCACAGGACCTGGGAGATGTCAGCCCCAGGAAGAGGAGGGCTGGGATGCTGATCAGACCCTCGGAGAGCCAGGACTCACTCCCAGTGCACTGGGATGTCCACCAGAACCTCCAAGGGCCAGGACTCAGTGCTCCCAGCAAGATGCCCAAGGGCCACAGAGTTGGCTGGATCCAGCTGCTCCTCCTCCCCTTGAGAAGGTCCCCACTCCCCCAGCACACCCCCCACTGCTGGCAGGGAGGGTTGGGGGGGGCTGCTCAAGTGCCCTGTGAACTCGGGGGGTTCCTTCCCTCTGCTGTGGGAGAGCTGAGGCTGGAGGATCCCTCCCAGGGGGGTGGTGGGTGATGGATGCCCCCACAGAGGAAGAGCTGGGCTCCTGCAGGTCCCAGTGCTGTGGGAAAGGCTCTGGGCAGCTCCTCCAACACACAGCACAGCCCAAAGTGACTCTGTGTCCCTGGGAGGGAGGGCAGAACCAAGAACTTGGGGATCTCTGCTTTTTCAAGCTGCACAGATGCAGTAAAATCATTTTATAACAGCTTTGAAGGACAATGGCTTTAAGCTGAAGAAGAGTACATTTAGATGGGATATTGGGAAAAAATCCTTCCCTGTGAGGGTGGGGAGGCCCTGGCACAGGTTGCCCAGAGAAGCTGTGGCTGCCCCTGGATCCCTGGAAGTGTCCAAGGCCAGGCTGGACGGGGCTTGGAGCAACCTGGGCTAGTGGGAGGTGTCCCTGCCCATGGGAGGGGGTGGAATAACCCAAACCATTCCATGATTCTATGACCCATGGTATCCACCTCAGTTCTGCACATCCTCTGATCCCCCCTCCATAGGATGCCCCCTGATTTTTGCAAGGATTTCAGGGGAAATCTTGTGCCCTGTTACAGCAGACACCCAATTTCCCCAATGCAACTGCAGCAAAATGACTCCGTCCCTAAAGCCACCAGGACTGTGCCTGTCAGCCGCTGGCACTGCCCTGGTGACAGGGGCTGGTGTTGCTGTGGCTGAGTGGCAGGTCCCCCCTGAGCTGCTCCATATGCCCAGCACAGGGAATTTGGGATGGCAGTGCCTGCTCCCAGGGTGGTGATGGCTCCTTGGCTTCACTTCCAACACGGAAATGTTTCTGTGGGGAAAAGTGCCTGCTGATTTCTGGTTTAAACCAGGGGGAAGATCACAGTGACACTGCCCAGTCCCTGCCCTCAGGGACCCAGCCCCCCTCCTGTGCATGCCGAGCTCTCCTTCTGCCAGGCTGGAATTTCCCCAGGAATCTTTTCCTGCCAAACCCTGATGTTTTGCATTAGTCCTCACTTGGACTGAGCTGTGCCTCAAAGCCAGGGCACTCTTCCAGCAAGGGGCCTGGTGGTCTGCAGCTGCCTCCTGTCACCACGAGAGCTTGGGGGTTCCCGTGGTGCCATGTGTGGAGCCAGCTGTGAACCCTCTGCTGCTCCTGCAGCACAGACCCAGCACCCATTTGCTCCTGACCTTTGCAGTCCCTTGGGCACTGTCCAGATCCAGCCTTTTGAGACACAGTGGCATCACCAACATGACACACTCCGGGGCATTTAGGGGGCTCCTGAGGGGAACCACAGGCACCCCAAACCCTGTGTTAGGGTCTGACTCTGCCCTGCTCCCACCCCAGTACTGTGCACTGACACAAACAGAGCAGGGCCAGCAGTTGGACTTCCATGATCCTTGTGAGTCCCTTCCAGCTCAGGATATTCTGTGGTTCTATGACCATGGGAGGGATTGACCCCCCACCTCTCTGCCTGCTCCTACCTCCCCTGTGCCAGACAGAGCAGCAGGACAGGCTGCAGGGCTCTGGCCATGGCAGACCCATTTAAGCACATTTGTTTTGTGCCAACGTGCATCCTCCCTGCCATGCTGTGCCCATGGCCCTGCTTTTCGGGCACAGGTCTGGTGGGCACAACTCATCCTGCTGTGGTGTGTGCAGGGGGCTCACAGCACCCCAAGAGCTTTGTGCCACTGCAGAGAGGCAATGACAATGTGACGGCCACCACCCAGCCTTTCTCAGGGCTTCGGGGTGGCTCCAAGCAGGACTCCTGGCATGTGGAAGGGAGAACCGAGATATCTTTGACCCAAAAGCTGAAAAAAGTTCCTGATACACCCCTGCCCCACTGCCTTGCCCTGGAAGCAGACACCACAGGGGCTCTCAGCCCTCCTCAAACCACACCCCAAAGTGCCTTTCTCCCCACACTGCTCCACCAAGCCCTGAGGCTGCAGGTCAGAGGCCTGAAGCCGAGCTGAGGGGCTGAGGATGGATCAGGTCCAGCATCCCCTTCACAGGGTGGGGTGAGCTCAGCCCCTCTGATCTGGGGAGACATCCCCACTTGGCTCCAAATCCCACAGATCCCGAGGCCAAAGCAGCGCCTCCCCACCCCTGCAGACACGTGAAGGGCTGTCCCCACATGCTCTTTGCTGGATTAAAGCACCCCTGGGGATGAGGGTTGTGCCCAGGCCAGACCCCCCCCGGGCTGTCCCAGCAGGCAGTGCTGAGATGGGAGCCCTGCCCTGCCCTGCCCTGCCCTCCTGCTGCAGCCCCTGGCCCCGGGCAGTGGCACCACTGCCACCCTCCGCGGGGTCCCCGCTCGTGTCACGGGGCCGGGGGGTGTTCTCGGTGCAGTCCCAAGGGCTCGGTGCAGGCCCAAGCCGGGCACATCAGGCTTCAGCACGCTGCAAGTGGGACAAGGAGCCGGCGGGAGCAGGAGAGCTGCTCAGTGCTGCCAGGGAAGAGCCCGCGGCCGGTACCGCGCTGCACGCAGGCAGCTCTGCCCGGGGGCTGCGCTCCTGGCCGGGGTGCCTGGGAGTGCTGGGCCGGGCAGAGGGGCTGTCAGCCCTGCCGCAGCCTGGTCCCTGCCTCTAGAGCCTCTTCCCGAAGGAGAAAGCCCGACCCACCGCTGCCAAAGGGGCCTGGGAATCTGCTGGTGTCCTTCCTGCCTCCCGCGCAGCGCCAGCCTTGTCCCCGTGCCAGCTCCACTTCAGTATTATTCTAATTTAGGGAACTGATGCAAAAGGCTGTCCTGGCAGTCCGACTTGGCTCGGGCTGGGGTTATTTTGGTTTAACTTCAGTCATCTGAGGACAGGTCACGCTCTAACCCAGCCTGTCTCTGCACGACAAAGGTTTGCAGGGGGTCGCAGCCACCCCTGCAGAGGGTTGAGGAGAACTCGCTGCCTGAGCCCAGCAGCTTTGGGGGTGCACAGCCCCACGAGGAAAACTGCACGGGGCTTCAGCTGTGGTTTTGGAACATCCTCATGTCCGCACGGCCACCCGAGCTCCCCTGGGGCCGCTGCAGAGCGTGTTCCTGGGCCGGGAACGGGCTGACACGGTGACAGCCCTGTCCGGAGCCGCGGTCACGGGCAGCTGCCCGGAACGCCGGGCTCGCAGCCCTCCGTGTTTTATTTCCCTCATGCTTGGCAGGTCTGTGCAGCCCCGCTGGGGGAGGATTGCCTTCCGGAAGGGCTGGATGGACCTCACCCTCTGCCGTCCCTGCGGCTGGGAGCGGCTGGCACCGGCGCGTCTGCCTTCCCCCGCCGCTGCCACCCACTCGTCCCGCGGGACACGCACGGCCCCGGGTTAAACGGGGGAGCCCCGCGGTGGGAGGAGGGCTGAGGCATCTGGGAGCATCGGCACGGAGGTGGAAATGATCCCCCCTGACACTCGGCTGCTCAGAAGTGGGGCTGGTGCAGGGGGGTCTGTGGCACGGCAGGGCGTGCAGATATTCCGTGGGCTCCCAGATCCCTTCCAGCACATCCTGGCACAGCCCCAGTGTGACAAACCCAGCCTCACTGCTGCAGGGTCAGACGTGGGGCTCACCCTCTCAGCTGCGTGGTAAACCCGACGTGCCCAGGGGAGTTGCTGCAGACTGAGGGCAGGGAATGTAAAACACAAGTCCCTGCCATGTCCAGGGAATTCTCTGTGCTTCAAAGCGGGATGCCAAGTCCGACCTGACACCTGGGAATGGCCCCCAGCCTGCTGTGGCTCTGTGCCCACGCTGTGTCTCCTCTGTGTCCCAGAGTTGGCTGGCTCAGGATGAAGCTGTGCCAGTGACTGAGTGCCTGTGCACAGGATCACAGGATCACAGGCTGCTTTCCCAGCAGAAACAGTTCCTCCTGCAGATCCGGGGCCCCAGCACACAGTGGGAATTCCAGTCTCATGCTGGGGAAGCACCTCAACCAGACAGAGAGCTGGGCTGCCCAAACCCAAACCCACTTGGCTGAACGATCCCAAGTGTGATGTGCCACAGCTGGAAAACTGGGTGGCTGCAAGGAAATCAGCACTCAGCCCCAGGAAACGTGCTTTTCCTTGGATTTCAGCGCGAGGGTGCTTCCTCTACACACTGACATACTGTCACGTTGGAGTTGCAGCCTTGCTGAGCCCTGGTTCTTATTTAGCTGAAGCCACAATTCCCTGCTGATCCCGGGAGCTCAGGCACGTGCGCCCTGCAGAAAGGGAAAGGAGCCCCAAGGGCTTGGCACCCACACTCTCTGTTTGGATCAGGGAGATCCTCTAGGATATGTGATGGGAGGCCAAGCTCCGTGGCAGAGGAAGGAGCTGAAGTGATGCCAACATTGAGCCCGGCATTGAATGGGGCGAGGGAGGGCACTGTCCCACTCTGCTCTGCCCTGGGGCAGCCTCACCTCGAGTCCTGGGGGCAGTTTTGGGTGCCACAACAAAAGAAGGATCTAAAGCTATTCGAGAACATCCAAAGGAGAGACACGAGGATGGTGAAGGGTCTGGAGGGGCCTTGAGGAGCAGCTGAGGGCACTTGGTGTGTGCAGCTGGAGCAGAGCAGGCTGAGGGTAGAGCTCCGATCTCTGCTCTGGGGGAGCAGGGACAGCAGCCAGGGAACGGCTGGAGCTGTGTCAGGGCAGGCTCAGGTTGGATCTCAGGGAAAGGTTCTTCTCCCAGAGGCTGGTTGGGCACTGCCCAGGCTCCCCAGGGCAGTGGGCACAGCCCCAAGGCTGCCAGAGCTCCAGGAGGGTTTGGACAACACTCTGAGGGCCAGGGTGGGATTGTTGGGGTGTCTGTGCAGGGCCACAAGAGTTAGACTCAGTGATCCTTGTGGAATCCCTTCCAGCTCAGGATGTTCTAGGTTTCTATGATGTGGAATGAAGCTGCAAAACATCTGGGAGCTGTGCCCACAGTGGCCTCCAAGTAAAACTGCAGCCACCCCTGCAAGGCTCCAGGCAGAAGCTGATGCTGAATGGGAGCAGCCCGTGGGAAACAAATGCTGAAGCTGCCTCAGGGGACCAAAACATCCCTCACTGGCACAGGGTGGTGTTGGGGCTCCATCACTCTGTGTCTCCATGGGGCCCTCCTGGTGAGCCCAATTTGGCCATACCTCCAAAAGCAATTCTGACCCTGAGCAAGCACTGCAGCCCTCACAGCTCTGCAGGAATGGCTGACACCACCAAACCAGACCAAAGAGGGGCTGTGCCCCTCTGCCCTCCCTCCCCTGGGGAACTGTGAGCTGGACGTGGCCATCAGCCTGGGCTGGAAGCACATCCTCCCACTCCCTGTGCATGAACACCTTCCCCAGGACTCAGGTGTTTGGTGGGAGCATCGCACTGTGTGTGTGCCACGACTGCTTTAAATGCCTGCTCCACACAGTCATTAGATGATATTTATGGTCCTTATTGAACAGCAAGGGGATAAAAAAAAGCCCTGATCCATGCAGGGAGAAGCTGAACTCGCGGGGCTGTGCAGACAGCAGGCGCCATCCCAACACGGACCCTCGAGGCCGGCACAGCCCTGTGAGGAGGGACGAGGGCTGTGTCTTTCCCAGGAGCAGGCTGGGAATGTTCCTGGCAGGGCTGCCCAGCCCAGCAGTGTGGGGATAAAGCACAGGCTTGTTCAGCTAACAGGGAAAATGCCTCCTTCTGTGCTTATTTACCGCGTCCGGTGTCAGGGTCCGCGGCAGGGGGGAGCACGTGTTCCCCTCTCCAAGGGCCCTCCTGGCTCGGTGCCACACGGCCCCCGAGCCGCTGTGCCAGTCCTGCGTGCAGCGCGCCCCGTGCCCGGGCACTGCCCGCTCCGGCCCGGCCGGGAGCCAGGACACCGAGTCCCAAAGGTGCTGTGGCTCCCCAAGGTCATGGGGAGGGCTGGGGAAGAGCCAGGAGTGACACTCAGTCCCACGGCTCCCAGAACTCCTCTGCTGCCTGTCTGTGCAGCCGCACGCGATCCAGCACACGCTCTGCCGTGCCTCGCCTGCTGGCAGCCGTGCGAGCACCGAGGTGGCACCATCCACAGCCCCCTGGAGCCCTGGCAGCGGGGGACGGGCACAGCGTCCCCCCAGGTGTTGGCACTGGCTGCAGCCCCCCCAGCTCTGGGTCCTGCTCCCTCGGGTCACGGTGGCCGTGGGAGTGGCGGTGCCAGAGACCTCCCTGCGCGGCTGCGACTTTGGAGCGGTGGATTTGTAGCCTGGGCTGCTTCCTAGCTCAGCATGGAAGACACTCTACAATTTTTAATTTGCCAAAAAAGCCCTCTTTCTAGTTTACAGGGACAGAAGGGGGACTTTTATGTGCAATCTGTACAGCTCTCCAGAAAGCACTTACATTTATGATGTTCATGAAATTTATAGCCAGTTGGCAGTTGCTGCTCTCTCCTCTCCTCTCCACCAGCCACCCTGGCAGGATGGCAGACTATAATAAGCAAGCCACACATTCAAGTGGCATAAAAGGCATTTCTACAAGTTAGCCTCCTGCCCAGCCTTATAAACTCTAACAAGTCTCTAACAAGTAGGCAGGATCTCTTTATGCCCAGAGAGAAAAACCCCTTTCAGAAATGGCCTTTTCACAAAGCCCACACCTTTCTTCTAATTAAGGTTAAATAGCTCCGCGTTTTCTGGCCAATTTCATTCTTTCCCCTTATTCCCCTCTTAACAAGGCAGCCTTTAAAAAGACATCACTAATTGGTGTCTGCTTCTCACATACCATGCGTGCTTTGATAGTCAGTTAGAAAGCCTTCCCCATCGATCAAACTTCCACTGAAAGGCTGCTAATGTGCTCCATGTGTCTGCCACCAGACAAAGCCAAGTGGCGGGTCCCCAGCTCCCTTCTCCTCCTGTTCCCATACTCCCTCCCGGGACCGGGGGTCCGCAGCCAGGTCTGCCCCCCGGCCCCGGCCTCCCTGGGAATAGCCCGGCCCCGGCATTGAGAGCAGAGCAGGGGAGAAATGACTCCGCGATGTGTGTGGCAATTTGGAAATTAATGGGGAGTGGTTAAATGTTAAGGGTAGGATCTGAAACAGAGCAGGCGAGAGAGCAATTGTCATGCTGATGAGACTGGAAGAAGGCCAGTGAGCTTCCCTATGAATTCCGGTCTCCCCAGTGCTTCAAATATTCCCGGGGAGAGGGCTGGGGAGGGGGATGCTGCCATGGCAAGGGGCAGTGATTCCTTTCGGCCCCCCGGCTCTGCCGAGGACGGCAGTGGGAAGGAGGGAGAGGGCTCCTGGGTGTGGGGAGGAGGGAGCAGGGCCCCCCGGGTGCGCTGTTCTCCTTCCCTGCACCCTGGCCATTGCTGGGCACGGGCTGCCCCATCCGCAGCCCATCAGCCTTTCTCCAGCCGGCCGGTCCCGACCGCCGCGGGGCCCTCGGGGAGAGGCCACAGGAGATGGTTGTCGTCAGGAGAGCGCTGCGAGCCAGAACCCCCCCCCCCGCTCCTGCTGCCCCCCAGCACGGACTCAGAGCCACAGAGTAATTTGGGTCGAAAGGGACCTTTCAAGGTCAAAAATAGTGCAACCCCCCTGCCCTGCTCCGGCAGTCCCGTCCCCACCTCCTGCCATCCCCGGGACATCCTCGGGATGTCCCTGCTCTGCAGGAGCTCTCCCCAAGCCGCACTCCCAGCACAGAGCAGAGCAAAGCTCCCATTCTGGGCTGCTCTGGGGGGTCTCAAAGCACCAACAACTTAACCAGGAATGGCTGCAGGAGGTGTCACCCAACTTGGAGACACAGCGGTGGACTCGGGGCTGGAGTGGAAGACAGAGGGTGTGTTTTTGGAGGGTATGGCAGCACCATGCCCTGGGAAGGAGCCCTTGTCACTGAGCCAGCCAGGCTCACCTCTCCCCAGCCAGGGGACCAAAACAACCAGCTATGAGAGAAGAGGGCAGGGGCAGAGCTGCCTGGAGGAGGCTGGGCGTGCAGGATCACACCAGGGTCTGCTGTGAGGCTGTTCTAGACATCTCTATCTCTACCATCTACTAAATACCTTTACTTTCTTTTTAAAGAACAGTTACCTTTCGCACTGTAACTCTTGGCTGCCACACCTTCCCCTGGGGTGGACTCATCACCTTGCATGTTTAGAGGCCTCCAGCAGGGCTGGTGAGCCTGCAAGTGTTGTCTTCCAGCCTAGTCACAGGGGTTTTTTTCCTGGGGCGAGACCCAAGGATTCCCAGAGGAGGCTGATGAAGGGAGCAGCCAAAAGCAGGCACCTCTTTGGGACCACTGTGGGACAGGCACATGCTTGGCACAAGTTGCTCCACAGAGCATAACCTTTGTCCGTGCCACAGTGACAAAGGGGTGGGGTGTCCCCCGGGGACACAGGCACACACACCAACTATGTTTTAGTGGTGATTTGCAGCCCTTTGTGCTGCGGGAGCCAAGGAGGGGAGAGATGGTCGGCAGCCAGACACTGGCTCCCTCCCAACCCTCAGTGGGGCTTGTCAACACCACAGGTTGTGCAGAGGGAGACCTGCCAGGAAACGGCGTCCCCAAAGCTCCCAGGCAGGCTGGCAGGTGCCTCCCCAGTTCCGCAGCCAGGGATGTGGCTGAGACACCTTGGAAAGCCTCCTGCACGCCGTGACCCTGCCACTCCTGGGCAAATTGAGGGGCTTTTACAGCTTCATTCACATGTTTTTGCTGCCAGACAGCACAGGAGCAGGATCTCCTCTCTCCATCAAGCTTGCCTTTGAGTTTGCTTCTCTGGCAGGGACGAGCTCCCAGCACCTCCTGCTCCTGGGCACGGCTGCCCTTCCCCAGGCTGATATGCCAGGGCTGGGGGCATCTCCCTCCACAGCCAGCTGAGACTTGACACAGCCGCTTCCATGGGAATCCTGCCAGGGCAGAGATGCCAGGCATGTGCTTTGGTGCCTCCAGACAATGGGTAAATGCCACACCTGCCTGTGCAAAGCTCATTCAAAGAGCACTCCTGGTGCTGCCACAGCCTCTCACAGCACTCACAGGTGTGAGTCAGTGGCCACGAGCCCACATTTTTCACTGCACAGCCCTTTGTGCAGCTCCTGCTGCTTCCCTGGCTCTGCTCTGGCTCGAAGCACAGAAATCTTCCCATAGAAGATAAAGTCTTTCCAGCACAGAGTCAGAACAGTCCTGTGGCTCACATGAGCCCTTCTGTGTCAGCTGAGATCTCCAGTGGCACAAAGTGAAGTGAATCAGAGAATCACAGAATACCCTGACCTGGAAGGGACCCACAGGGATCATCCATTCCCACTCCTGGCCCTGCCCAGGACACCCCAACAATCCCACCCTGTCCCTCAGAGTGTTGTCCAAACTCCTTGAGCTCTGGCAGCCTTGGGGCCGTGCCCACTGCCCTGGGGCATGGGACTGGTGGGTTGTTCTGTCCCCTAAAGTTAACAGAGCCCTAAAGCAGAGTCAGCAGCACCCATGGCCTCTGCATTTACCTCCCTACACTGCTCCAGCACCAGAAAAGACAGGAGCAGCCAGATCCCACGGATGCCTCATCTCTGGAAGTGTTCAAGGGCAGATTGGACAGGGCTTGGAGCAGCCTGCTCTAGTGGAAGGTGTCCCTGACCATGGAATGGGGTTGGAACAAAACATCCCTTCCAACCCAAACCATTCCATGTCTCTGTGATGCCTTGGTGATGACCTTCACAGCAGTGCCTGACCCACAGGGACCCTGTGGGGCTCAGTGCCCTGAGTAACAGGCAGGGTACAGGGCTACCTGAGCACTGACTCACCTCATCACACAACTGAATTGATCCCTGTGTGTCAAATGTTCTGCCTGAACGTCTGTGCCTTGAGGGGAAGTGGCCACATGTGCAGTACCTCAGCACCAGCCCTCCAGAGGCAGGAGGGAGCCTTCCAAGGACTCTGGATCAGAGCAGTGCTCGTGTTGGGCTGTTGTAATGAAGTGCCTGGGGAGAGGTACATGAAACACGGAGTCTCTGCTCTGAGCAGGAGTGTCTGTGCCAATAATTACTGTGCAGAAAGCAGGGCTTGCAAACGAGGGGTGGAACTCGGCCCTCAGCAGAGGTGCCTGGTGCAATCCAAGAAGCTCTGGGGGGACCTGAGACATCTCCACGGGGCTGGCAGATGTGATACAGGATCCACGGGAAACCTGTGCTCTTCTGGCGTGACAAGTGGTGGCCAGGTGGGCTACCCTGGGCTGCCCCAGCTGGCACTGGGTGTCAGCAGGGACGTGCTGGGGGACACACCTAAGAACAGACACCTGATCTGTGTGTGCAAACCCCCCGCCCTGCCCAGCTCATAGGCTTGGCTTTTAGACATCTGCCCCTCTGTGCCTCAGTTTCCCCATCTGTGATGGGGCCACCCTGCCTTGTCATCACCAGCCAGGCCTCACCCTCAGCCCCCCTGCACCCTCCTGACCTGGGCTCGGCTCAGCTCCTCTGTCAAGAGGGGCCCAGCCTTGGTCTGAGTCATCCCTGGGCACTCCATCTCCTCTCTCTGCCTCCATTAACAACGTGCCTCCTTTCTAAATATAACTCCTGTGGATCTGCTTCCAGCTGCTGGTCCTTGGTCTGTCTTTCACAGCCAGATTAAAGGGCCCTCTAGTACCTGGATTTTATCCCCATGAAGGCACTTACACATTGCAATCAAAACACTTCTCGGCCTTCCCTCTGACGAGCTGAGCACACTGGGCACTGTGTGTCCCTGCAGGGCTTTCTCCTGCCCTCCAGCTGCACGGGGGGCTCATCTCAGGGCTCCCTTCACTCCAGGAAGGGTCTGCCCCAGTGATTTGCCCATGTTTTGGAGGGATGACATCCCTTTGCAGCTGATGCACCTCCCTGTCTCACCTCTGTTTCTTCAGCTTTTGGTTCCTTAATGGCATAAAAATGCATCTTTCAGCTCTGCCTGGTACAAAGACTTTACAGGCAAAGGTCCCACCCTTCCCCATTCCCTCGGGACAGCTCATTGCCCACATTGTGCCAGTGGGGAAATGGGGGCACGGGGAGGGCAAAGGGACCCCAGTGAGTTTATGGCTCCAGGAAGGGCCCCTGGTGCCCTGGCCCCTTTGCTGGGTCAAGGCAAGCTGCTCCCATCACCCTTGCAGTCTGCCAAAGTGGAAGGGAGATCATCCCACTCAAGTCAAGCCCCCAGCAGGTCCTGGCAGGGAGCAGCTCCCCAGCTGGGAGCACAGCAGGGCTGGGGTGCTGCTGGGGCTGGGCTGTGTCCTGGCAGGGACCCGGGACAGGCCAAATGGCACAGCTGGGAAACAAGAATCCCTCAAGGAACAGAGAGCAGAGGGGAGAAGGATCCCCCTGAAGTGCAGCATTGGCACACATGCCAGGTTTGTCCCAGCCTCCAGGCCCCGTGGGTGCCTGTCTCAGAGGGAAGGACCTCAGAGCAGGCTGAGGATCCCCCACAGGTGGTTCCCAGCTCCCCCTCTTGTGTCCTGGTGATGCAGGACTGCTGGGGAGCTCTGGCCAGGCACAGCCACCCGTGCCCTCCTCCTCCTGCCTCCTCCCATGGGCAGAGGAGCCCAGGGTGCTGCGCATAGGGTGCTGAGCCCGGGTGGGTCCAGCCTCGCTGCCTCCTCTGCTGAGCCCCCAAACCCAGCCCTCCTTGGGGAGACCCCTCAGCCCTGCAGGCTCTGCTGCCCTGCCCTCCCTGCAGCTCTCCCTGGCCTCTGCTGTTCACCTGCCCTGGCTGAGGGTGACGAGGGCCACGATCCCACCCTGGCAGCTCATCCTCCACAGTCAGCAGCTGAACCCCATTGCTCCTCTGCCCTCTGCTCTGCACAGGATGTACCATCATTGTTGATAAGACACAGTTTGCTGGTGGACTCCAGACAGTTCCAGCCTTCATCCCTCCTGCCCAGGTGCTGCAGAGGACACCTGCCTTGGCAGAGATGCTCAGTACCTTGTGGTTTTAGGGGTACCACACACCTGACCAAGGGCCTTTGGGAATTCCCAGGGGAGTATGGGGCTTATCATGATGGTAGCACAGCAAAAACCTGCTTTTCCCCTTCCTAGGATGTGCTGAGGTCCCAGAAAATGGGTGAAGGCACAGCAGGACAGGAGCCATTTGTATCCCCCCACAAGATGCTGCATCTTTTCTTGGGGTGTCTGAGGGTCCCTCTGTGAGGGGCTGCTGGAGGAGATGTTTCCACCAGGGTGGGTGGCAATGAGGAAAGCTCTCAGGCTTGCACAGGAGAAGCAACCAAGCCAGTGAGGTCAGGGGGACTCAGAGCTGGGTCAGGGTCATCTGGGGCTGCAACAGTCTGTGATCTGGAATTCTTGGGGTTGGGAAAGTGCAATTTTGGGGAAGGACAGCCAGGACTTCCCCACCTGTCAGCTTAACTCTGATTCCCTGAACAGCTCTGGAACAATAATCAAACAAGCTATTGCAAGTCTGTAGTAGATAATGAGAAAATGAGTAACATCCAGCCTGGTTTGTCAGAAGCAAGTGTTTCACACAACCCAATTCCTCAGTGGCCTGGCAGAGGCCGGGTCACGTTCCCAGATATGCACCAGGCTCTTGACAGGGTTTCTCTGGATATTCTCCCAGGTAAATTCTGGAAACGTGGGAGAGAAGTCAAAGAACCGGCAGTAGGAGGTGCTCAGAAGCTCAGCAGGATGTGCCCTGACTCTTTACCTGGCCACAGGGCTGGGCTGCCCAGGGGGCTGAGGGCTCCTCCTGGCTCTGTTTTCTTCATTAGCAGTCTGGGAACGGCACAGGGAAGGGACCATGTGAAGGCAAACCCAGCCGTGAGCTGAAGCAATCCTACAGGACAGCATGGCCAAGCATTTCCTGGGCTCTGCACCCAGGAGCACCCTGGGAGAGGCACCAGCCCAGCCCAGGCTCTGCTCGGGAGCCGCCGGCTTTGGGTGCCACATGTCAACAAAACAGAGTCTGAAACGGGCTGAGCCCAAAGAAGAAGGGGCAGGTGATGATGTTGTGGGTGACAGATGGACCAGGGGAGCTCAGCCCAGCCTTAAGGACCCTCCTGAGACACTCAAGCAGCCGCTCTAGGGACCATCTCTGGTCACTCTGCACCCAGGATCAGCCCCCAGCCCTGCTGGACACCTGAGCCTGGACGCTGGCAGCTCTTCCTTCTCCAGCCAAGGAGAGGCCACGTCCAGCCCTGCACAACACGAGGAGAGCAGGTATTGGCACGGGCTGCTGGGCTACAGCAAAGCTCCCATGGACCTGCAGACACTCCTAAAATAGCATTTTTCTCCACCTGAACACTTTCATTTTTGGGCTGTGGGTGCATGATGTGGAAAGGAGCCTGTCCCTACCCCACCAAAGTGTTGAGAACATTTGGCTTCCAACACAAGCCATCCAAACAAAATGTTTTTAGAGACTCAGATGCATGTTCTTATTTTGTCATTGCACAGATAAGCAAAATGTTTGAATATGGGTTTTTTGGAGGAGGGAGAGACTCCCCAGCCAGGAAGCAGCTGTGTGTGCCAGCTGCAAGCCCAGGAGAGGGGACAGGCAGTGACAGAGTTGGCTCTGGACGAAGGAGGGGATGCTGGGCAAGGCTGAGAGGTGGCAGCCTCACCTCAGCCCTTCCCATCCCAGCAAGGCTTGGGGAGCAAACTCCCTTCCAGCTCCCTCTTCCCTCCCCTGCTGTCCAAGGCTTGCTGGCAGCTCACCCACCCTGTCAGATCCATGTCAGTGCCTCTCTCCCCCCCGTTCCAGGGGATGGGGGGCCTTGCTCGTGGCCACATGATTGACTTGAAATATAAGGCAAAATATCCAAAGGCCATCCCTAGAAAGCCGTGTGCCAGCTCCTGACAGCTGCCACATCCTCCCCCAAGCTCCTCAGCACGGCACAGCTCCCCCTGAGCTGACACTTCTCTTCCTCTTTCAGCTGAGGGGAGCCACCCCACAAGGGCCCTGATGGGAGGGGGACCGAGGTGCAAACGAGCCTGTGCTGAGGGTGCTGCTTTACAGATGAGCATCTCGCTGGCTCAGGCTGACTGGTTCCAAAGCCAGCCAAAGGGGAGCTGCCCTCCAGTGTGCTCCCAGATCTCCCAGGGATGTGCCTCCTGTGATGGAGCTGGGAGGGTGTGGTGCTGTCACACAGCCCAGGGCTCTGGGCATGTCCTGGATGAGATCCCAGCAGCTGCCAGGAAGAAATGGAGTGAGGGCAAGGGGCTGGGAGGAGATCTGGTGGGGACTTGGGGGGTTTTGTGAGGGCAAGCAGTGACAGGACAAGGGAGAATAGTTCTAAGCTGAAAGCTTTAGGTTAGTTAGCAGGAAGAAATCCTTCCCTGTGAGGGTGGGGAGGCCCTGGCACAGATTGCCCAGAGCAGCTGTGGCTGCCCCAGCCCTGGAAGTGTCCAAGGCCAGGCTGGACAGGGCTTGGAGCAACCTGTGCTAGTGGGAGGTGTCCCTGCCCATGGAGGGGGTGGAACAAGACGAGGTTTAAGTTCCCTTCTCACCCAAACCATCCTGGGATTCTGTGATTCTATGGTTTGGTGGTGACGGAGGTTGAGGGGACAGGGAAGGAGTAGCAAGTCAGGATGTATTGAAGAGCAAACCCCCTGCTCCTGGAAAGGAAGATCATTCCCTTGAACTCATGAGTAACCTTAACTCTGCCCCTGGGCACGGCCGTGGGCACGTGGCTGGTTGCCCACAGACCAAGGTCACACCCACAGTGACAGGAGAAATCCCCAGGGATCCACAGGGCCAGGGAGCCATCAGGCGTGTGGGGAGGTCACACTGCCTGCACAGGGTTGTCCCACCAGGCACAGCATGACTGTGTCCACAGGGAACACAAGGAGCTGGGGGGCACCTCTGAACTCACTCCTGTGACATCAGTGGCCCCTGGTCACCTCCAACCCAAACTATTCCATGATCTGTGACCTGCCCCTGCAGTCTGCACAGAGGAGGTCCTGCTTTGGCTGCAGGTACTTCTGGATGATCATCCTTGGCCATCCCAAATTCTGGCTGGCATGGGGCTCCATGGGCTCTTCTGTGCCATGGGCAGAGCTTTGTTATCATCTCTATTGTGGATTAGAGTGTAGAAATGCTGGCAGAGAATTAGTGTGAGGGGACACCTGCCAGGCAGAGACCTGAGCACCCTGTTTGCAGCCTCAAAGAAACTGGGTCACATGGAGGAGCAGCTATTCTCAGTGTTTTTAAAGAAAAGTCTGGATGTGCTGGAACAGGGTCAACAGCTTCTGTAGGGGATCTTTAAGGCCCCTTCCAACCCAAACCATGCTATGATTCTTTTGTGCATAGTCAAGAACTGAGAAGCATTTGGGACCTACCAGCTCTACCTCATTCTGGAAAAATATCACAAGAACATAACCACGGAGAACCAGTACCTACCTGACAGGAGGGGACAGTCCTTGCTGAGGAAGGTATTCAGAAATCTTCTCTGTTAGACTTGTGTCTGGGAAACTCTTGACAGATCAGCTGGTGTCTCCAGGAGGCTGGAGAGGCCACGGGCTTTAGTGACAGGGAATGGCAGGAGCACAAACCAGAGCCAGGCACCACGAGACCTCCTCAGGGTGGGCTCCCAACCCACAGACAAGGACCAGGGAAGCAGCCCCTGTCTGCTGGATCCCAGCTTGGTGCTCCACATACCTGAGTCCTGGTCCAGCTTCTCTTTCTGCTGATGCCTGAGCTCAGACTGAGGTCAAGACCCAGCAGGCCAGTTGAAGGAAAGGGAATGGCCAGGACTGTTGGAGGAGACATTTCTGAGCTGCTCCGACACAGGTGAAGGTGTGAACACCCTGAAAGGCTCATTGGCTTCAGCTGATGGGGGGTTACTGCTCCATGGGTGTGTGAATAAAGCAAATGTCAACAAAGCAGGCGTTCGGAGAGAAAATTGCTGTTGATAACAATGATTATGATAATGCTGCCACCAAGAATAGGTGTACCAACACTGACAGAGCGAGGGCAGGGAGATCCTGGGTTCTAACAAATATATGTACTTGGAGAGCTACAGTCAACAATGGGTTTGGGACCTGGGGGGGCTCAGCCTGGAGAAAAGGAGGCTCGGGGGGGACCTTCTGGCTCTGCAGCTCCCTGACAGGAGGGGAGAGCCAGGGGTGGGGGGGGGTCGGGCTCTGCTCCCGGGGAACAAGGGACAGGAGGAGAGGGAATGGCCTCAAGTTGCACCAGGTGACATTTAGAGTGGATATTAGGGAAAATTTCCTCATGGAAATGGTGGTCAGACCTTGGCAGGGGCTGCCCAGGGAGGTTTGGAGTCCCCACCCCTGGAGGTGCCCAAGAAAGGACTGGCTCAGGGCTCTGGGCTGGGGGACAAGGTGGGCATCGGGCACAGGGAGCACTCCATGATCCTGGAGGTCTTTTCCAGCCTTAATGGTTCCATTTGGACTGGGAGGGCCTGGCTGGGGCCTGGGCTCTGCTGCCCAGTAGCTGTAGTCCCAGGGGTTCATGCACACACAGCCAGCCAGTTTTCACAGCACTAACGCAAGACTGGAAGCAGCCAGAAAATATGTCAGTGCCTCTGGAAACCTCCAGGATTGATTTCATGGCCCTGAAAGGGAGATCACCACAAAGGCAGGAGTTGTGCTCAGTCACATAAGGGGCCTATTTTGGGGTCTTTCTGGCAGGGAAGGGGGGGTGTGTGTGTACGTGTGGGCACCCCTGGGGGAAAAAGGGGTCTTGACCCATTTCTTTTTCCCAGACCCTGCCCTGTTCCTCCCTGTCATGGGTGAGAGCCCTGCAGTTGTTTCCCTGCTAGTTCAGAGAATTATAGAGTCGCAGAATTCCAGAGTGGTTTGGGTTGGAAGAGACCTTAAAGCTCATCTCCTTCCACCCCCTGCCATGGGCAGGGACACCTTCCACTGGCCCAGGTTGCTCCAAGCCCTGTCCAACCTGGCCTTGAACTCTTTCAGGGATGGGGATTCTACAATTTTGTCTTATTATTACCCAGTGCAGGAGAAGGAGGATTTTTGCCAGTGCCTTGGAGCAACTGTGCTCTTAAGTTTCTTCCAAGACTCACACCAGGGCTGCTTCTCTGCATGTGTGGTCTCTTGGACTGCGTAGTGCTCATAAATAAATAAGGAGAAAAGTTCTTAATCTTCATTCGAAAGCTCCTGGTATCACAATGCTGCTGCACAAAAGCCATCTTATTAGCCCCAAGTGCAAAATGCTGCCTTTTCTTGCAGAAGCTCATTAATTGCAGGTCACCATTCAACAAGAAAGATGAGGCACTTGAGTTCTTCAGGCTCTCATTAGCCACCGAGCTGAACAGTATGTGTGAAATTAACAGTCACCTGAGTACCTCTATAATTTCATAATTATTAGGCCTAATGGGTTAGTCTCTGCCAAATGGTTTTAACTCCTTCCCAGCCAAAGCAGGGAATCACACGAGATGCCAAGGTTGGCGTATTTCACGAGTTTTATAACCATTTAACAGCTTTCTTGTGGAAATAATAATAAGGAGAGGAAGTTTCCAGGATCATGTACTGTTTGCATTTTTTAACATATGTTTAGCTTTTAATTATTCATATCCAGTGTGCCAAGGAAGCAGATAGCCTGTATCCCAGGGAGTGGGTGAAAGAGCTTTCTCTGCAAAGGGATTTTAATTGGTTTTAAAATGTGTTCTGCGTGTGTGTTTATATTTGCGTGTGTATGTGAGAGTGGAGCCTTTGGTTTCTCTTCTCCTTGATGATTACATTACATTATTTCCCGTCTCTTACGTTTTTATTTATCTTAGACTTAAAAAGCAAAATCAGAGCTGAGATTTCTGTCTCTGCTTTTGAACTCGAGGAGTTTGGAAATGGCTCTGCCTTTTAATGGGGGTTTTCTACTACTGGAAGGCAGCTCAGCCAGGCAGCCAGAGGGGAAGGCTCCCCTCACTCCCCTCACCTCCAAAGAACTAATTGTTTTTCTTCTGTTTTGTCTCTCAGTCCAGAGCGAGGGCACCTCGTGCCAGCTGGGAATGTTCACGGGATGTGCCCCCTCCCCCGTTTGGAGAGACCTGGTGGGGGGCTCTGGCCCCTTGGCCATCACATTGCAGCCCATGGGGAACACACAGGGCAGGCCCCTCAGCTTCCACAGCCTGGGAAAACAGCCCTTTCCCTCCTTTCATCCATTCAAGGCTGGATCCAGGCACAGTGCAGACACTCAGGCTGGTCCCCAACACTCACTAGATTTGATGCCTGTGATTTAAAGTTGCCTCTAGAAGCATGGCTGCACCCCCTCCAGAATGGGTTATACTGGGAATGCTGTGGTCTCCTCCAAGACCCAGGAGAGAAATCCCTTTCCCACTGCTTTCAGCCTTAATGAGACCCTTGGCAGTGATGAGGGGACACAGACTGTGACAGCAGCAGGCCCAGGAGACACGTTAATGGTTGGACTCGATGTTCTCAGGGGGCTTTTCCAACCTTAATAATCCTGTGCTTCTATGGGATGTCTGAGGTGCCCCTCAGTGCCTTGTTTTCGGGGGGTGCCTCCTCTCCAGAGGGAGGTGGTGCTGCAGGTGCTCCCAGACATTGTTCCCACCCCGAGGCTGGGGCTGAGGGCAGGAACAGTGAGGAAGGAGCCCTTTGGCTGGCAGGGAGCCCTCCAGCTGAGCTCAGGGCTGACAGGAGGCCTGACACCAGCCCTGGGAGCTCTTGCTGGGGACAGACAGGCCCTGGCAGCTGTGATGGGGCTGCAGAGCTCCTGCTGCTGCCCCAGCCCCAAGCTCTGCCCTCAGCCCACAGCCCCTGCTCTTCTACTCCAGCACATTGTGGCATCAGTGCCATGGGCTGGGAACCACAGAGAGGTTGGGTCAAGGGTTGGACTTGATGATCTAGGAGGTCCCTTCTGACCCAGTTGATTCTATGATTCTGTAATTTCAGAGGGTTGGGGCTTTTTTCCTTGGTTGATGCTATCCTAAAATTTGTTTTCATCATGCAAGAGCTAAGGAAGAGGGGCTTGGGGCCTGAAGTCCCCCTGGGACCAGTTGAGGGGATCTCACCCCTGTGACACAGCAAGTGTCCCAGGGCTGGGACAACCCCAGCAGGAGCCCCAGGGGTGCTGATGGCAGCAGTGGGGACCTGGAGCACCCCAAGGTGAGAGGAGGGATGTGTTTCTCAGGACGGGAACCAGCTGGAGTACCTGCAGGCCGTCAGCAAAGCCTGAGGCTGGGATGCAGAGGCTTGGATGAACCCCAGTGTCAGATCCCATGAGCTCATCCTCCCTGGTGGTTCCATTCCCTGCTCTGCCTGTGCTGGGAGATCAGGCTGGGAGGAGGGAGGGTCCCTCCTCACTTAGGTGCTGGGGAAACGTCTCCGATGATATTTCACCTTACCTCTCCTTGCCACATCTGTCAACTTCTGCTAATTACCGAGTTTGCTATCACCCTCTGCACTGATGTGAAGGGTAGGGAAAACAGAAAAAGGAGGTTAAGGGATTCTACAATTATAAATGATGTCTGGCAGGCTAAGGTACCATATAATGCATTATAAGCACTTAAAAAGCTAACCCATTCTGTCTTCTTTCTTTGGCATAAATAATGGCTTTTTTATGAATAAATCATGCAGCCAAGGTCTCTGAAAATAGCAGGAACCTGGAGCAGAATGTCTCCATCCTCATTTTTGCTAGGACAGCAGAGAAGTCAGCAATCCACTCCATCACCGCTGATAAACCAGGGCGAGCGCAACTCCCAGTAATGAAATAGGGAGATAAAGTTTCGGGAGGGTGAGCGGGGCACCGGGATATTTCTGCCAAAGAACCGATTGCACCCGGGCTCCAAATGAAACATAATGGACTCCGAGGAGATAAGCATTTTTTTCCTGCCCCATGAATAAAGCAAGACCTCATAACTCATAGACAGGCAAAGCTGCCAGCAACTTAAAAGTGCTTCCTTCTGCTTCTGGTTTGTGTTTCCTTTTAATGAAGCTCCTCCGAAGCCGAGGGGGGGCTCTGAAGTGGGGCTGGAAGCAAGCCCTGCCTTTGCGCGTGTGGAGCCCGACTGGCGGCGGGCGGGGGGCGCGGGGAGGGCTGGGCGGTGGGGAGGGTCGGGAGGATGGGGAGGGCTGGCTGGGCAGTGGGGAGGGTCGGGAGGGCTGGCTGGGCGGTGGGACGGTGTGGAGGATGGAGAGGGCTGGCTGGGGCGGCCGCAGCCACCCAGCCCTCGGCACAAAGGGCTCCCAGCTGCGACGTGCCGGGAGAGGCAGGGAGGGAGGTCCTGCCGGGGGAGCCTGCCCGCAGTCTGGGATGGGGGTACAGCATCTCTGCTCAGCCCCGGCTACGTCTGCGCCCTCCTTTGCCTCCCTTCAATGACTTTCTTGTCCCTGGGCAGGTGGACACCCAGCCGTTCCCCTTGCCAAGGGTCCTTCCAGCGCACTAGTGTGGATGATGTCCTGCTCTGGCCACCCGGAGGGACCACACCGAGGCAGGGCTGCAGGTTTGGAGCTGCCTTGCAGGGCACAGACTCCCTGTTCACAGTGCCCTGCATCCCACCCCAGCCCTGGGTGCTGCCACAGTCCCCCCTCCTCCAGGCACAGCCCACCCTCCTGCTCCTGAGAAGCCAGCAAGGAAAAGCTCATCCTCTTAAAAACACATCCCCTGCGGGTGCAGGGGAACCCCCATCCTTACCCTGCATCACCCAGGGAGTTGGGATTCACATCCACCTCAGGCACCTGGGGAATCTCCTGCAGGATGGTGGCTGCAGACCAGCCCCAGGCTCAGCCCACCACCAGCACTGGTCCCTGCAAGGGCCCAGCACAGGAAGGATTTTAGGGCTGGCCAGGCTTCCCACACCTCCCCCCCACCCCTGAGCCTCAGCACTGGGTGCCAGAGACCACCCAGGTCAGGACTTGCTCCTGACACAGGGACACTGGCACTGGTCCTGATGCATGGCTGGAGAAAAGCCACCCAGTGGGGAGTGGGGACAGCCCTCAGGACGCTGGATGGGATGGGGGACACTGAGTGTCACCCCCTTAGACAGGAGCAGCCCTTATTCCTGTTGGGACACACAGTTCCACTGCAGCCTTCACCTTCCTTGGACCAAGGGATGTGTTTGCAATCAAGTCCTTTCCATGCACAGGGCAGGGCAGACGGCACCAGGAGAGCCAAGAAACTTCCAGCAGGAGGAACTTTGCACTCAGCAGGGGCTGGGCACCTGCCAGGTGTGTTTGCAGCAGGGCTGAGCTGTGGGATGTCACCAGAGCTCCAAACAGACCTGGGAACAAACACCCAGCAGTGCCAGCAGTGAAGGTGTCTGCTGGCACAGACCTCTGTGTTCACCTTGTGGTTGTAGCCCCACAGTTTTCCCCAGGCATGCTTTTTGAGAGTCCAGCCAGGGAGCTGGTGGGTTTGGGAAGGAAGATGTGTTGCCTCCCCTCAGAGCATTGCCTGCAGTGCTCAGCACAGTCCCAGCCCAGCAGAGCTCCCTGCAGCATCCCAGCCTTCCAGGGCACTGAGGAAGGCTGGGAGCCCTCAGGCTGATGGGCTGTTAATGAGCCACAAGCCCTGAGTCTCTGCTCTGGAACTGGGATTAAATCCTGACTTCTGAGGAGCTGCTGCTCCCCAGAGCCAAGGGTGCTACTGGAGCTGGGGCCATGTGTGGGGTGGGAAAGGCAAAGCTCCAGCCTGTCCTTAGAGGAGGATGAAGGGAAAATGGAGCTGGAAAAAAAAACAGTTAAAGTGACTTTGGACAAGGGCATGAAGGGACAGGACAAGGGGGAATGGCTTCCCACTGCCAGAGGGCAGGGTCAGATGGGATATTGGGAAGGAATTGTTGGCTGTGATGGGGTGGGGAGGCCCTGGCACAAGTTGCCCAGAGAAGCTGTGGCTGCCCCATCCCTGGAAGTGTCCAAGGCCCAGTTGGACAGGGCTTGGAGCAGCCTGGGCTAGTGGGAGGTGTCCCTGCCCATGGCAGGGGGGATGAAATGAGATAATTTTTAAGGTCCTTCCAACCCAAACCATTCCATGATTCCACGATTAGGGCTGTACTGAGTAGGGCCAAACAAATGCTGGGGCATCCTTGGCCAGCAGCCCCCTGTGCCAGTTCTCTGACACTGGGGCATGGCTGCCCATCCCCTTGGAGGGCACAGCACTGGGTGCTCCACCGCTGGGGACAGCTGGGGCTGTGCTCTCTGAGGACCTGTGCTCTGGGGACATCATGGGCTGTCTCATGCTGTGACAGCCCCCCCAAGGGGGACACAGTGCCCCCCTGTGCACACCCTGTGCCCCCCTGTGCACACCCTGTGCCCCCCTGTGCAAACCCGTGCCTGTGCATGTGTGCACACCCTGCCCAGAGCCCTCTGCCAGTCACTCTGGGGGATGAGCTCAGTGAGGGCTCAGCACAGGTGGGCACAGCCCCAAGGGCCCCCCATACACCCCCCTGCAGCTTTGGCACACTCGGTCACCAGCACTCAGTGCCAGAGGCTCTGGCTGGCGCTGGATTTCCAGGGAGCTGCCTCCTGAGTGACGGCTCCCCATCCCTGGGGGGGGGATGCAGGAGCACCCACGGTGTGGGGGGGTGCTCATTCACCCACACCTGTGCAAGGTGTACAGGCAGCTGCCCCCAGGGGCACTGTGTGTGCACAGCCTGTGCCCCTGGGACACCCCGGGCACGGCCCAGCCCTCACTCACACAGGGGGCCTGTGCTGCACCCACAGCCTGGCAGTGGAGGATTTTTGCCCTTTCCCAAGGTCTACACTCTTTCCCAGCAGATTCTTCCCTCTTTTCTCTTGCTTTTGCTGAGAGGAAATGAAGGTTTCCTGGGGACAACTCTTTGCTCCTCCTCCTCTTCCTCCTCCTCTTCTTCCTCCTCCCCGGGTGTCCCCAGCCTGCACACGGTGTATCAGCCACGCAGCCCGTGCCAAGGCAGCACCGTGGAGGATGCAGGGGTGGATGAGGAGCAGGGAGGAAGCTCTCCCTGCCCTCATGCTGGCTCATCCTGGCAGCCCCCAGCCCAGGTGGTTGGGTTGCTTCCTTGGGCTTCATTCAGCACGAGCAGCTTGTGCTGTTTCTCCTCCTCCCTGGGGTGGGCTGCTCATTTCTGCCCCATAAGACAATGCCCTTTTTCAAAAACAAAGAAATTATAAAGTACATATGAACATATGGTAACATATATTCTAGGCTGCCTATGTGGCCAATTCTCTGTATGTTACCATATGGTGCCACGTATTTAGCAAAAATATAACTTGACTGTTTCTCTTTCCATATGGGGATTCTTTTGCCTTAATTAATAACATTGAGCAAAAACTCTTTCTAAGGTTTCCAAGATTTCTGCAAGGGAGTATCTTATGACAGACACATGCTCCTGAAGGCTTTCCTCCTTATTTGTCTACAGCCTTCTGTCCCCATCCTCTTCCACACTCTCCAAGGGTGGCTGTGGGTCCATCTGCCCGTGGGATTGTTGGGAGGGGGGTGCTGCAGCCCGGCCTGGCTCCTGGATCAGGGAGCCTCTGTCCCCCTCGGGACCTCACCTTCAGCCCCAGGGATAACACGGTGACGTGCCCATGGGCTGGATCCCTCTGGTTCATCCAGGAGCTTTGAGGAGCTTTAATGGAGCAGAGGGGCAATGGGGAGGGCGGTGGTGCAGTGGAGAGAGGATTCGTGGCCACGCAGGGACTGCTGTCTTCAAAGGAGCAGAAAGCAGCACACTTTGCAGCTCTCCAATTAAGCCTCTCAAGTTCCAGTTACCTCGTAGAATAGTAAAATATGTCAGAGGATCCTCTCAGGACAAGCTGCAGCCAGCACTGGTGAGAGGAGCCAGTCCTGGCTGTGTCAAGGCAGGGTGGGCTGGGAAGGGTCAACGGCACAGCCACAGCTGCTGGAGACCCTCCCACTCTCCAGCCAAAGCCTGTCCATGAAGACAAATCTCTGTGTGGCTCCAGATGTGTCCCTTGTCCCTCAGGGATGTTCCCACAGGCAGAGCAGAGCTGGTGTGGGTGGGAGAGCAGGGACAGCAGGCAGATGCTGGATCTCCATCTCTCCCCATTCCCTGTGTCTTGATGGGGATGCTGAGCTCCCTGTCCTCCTCCTGCATATTCTGGGCATGGGAAGGGACTTTGGCAGTGCCTGGGGTGGCTCAGCTTTGTGGGATGAGCCTCTACCTCCTCCTGCTCAGCAGCAGCACATCTCACCTGCTCAGCACTGCTCCCCGAGGGGCTGCCCCACTCCCACCAGCAGGCAGATCCCTCATGGTGCTCTGCTTGAGTGTTCCCAACCTTCCTCAGCCCCACAATCCTCTTTTCTACCCTGTGCTGCTGGGATGGGCCAGCTCTGCCTGCAGGAATGGGACAGGGAATGGTGCCTTGCAACTGGACATGAAGATGGAGGTGCTTGGCTTTCTCTGCTCTTCACCTGGAGCACCCAGTGCAGCCCAATTATGGGCAGGATCAGAGGCTCCTTGCCTGAGCTGCCCTGGGCCCCCCAGCTCCTCACATCCTAGAGCTCCCTATGTCAGAACATTTCTCTCCTGAGCAGATCACCAGGAACTCTACCAACCCTCTTCTGCCCCTACCTGGTCCATTCCCTACCCTGCTTCTCCACAGCACCTTCCCACATCCCTGCCCTCAGCTCTGCATGCTCTGGGGTCCACATGAACCTCCTGCTCTCTCAGAGGCCTCCTCACTGGGATGCTTTGGGGGACAGGGCTTGGGCATCCTCTTGCAGTGATGTTCCAGTGTCTGCCAGGCTGCACTGCCGTGGGCTGAGCCATCTGCCCTGCTCAGCCCTGCTGCCTTCATCCAGCCCCCTTGGATGGCTGGGATGGGCAGGAAATGCTCCCATGGACCACGAGCTCTGTGCAGCCTCTCAAAGGTTCCTTGGGCAGTCAGGGAACCAGTGTGACCTGGACAAACCAGCTCTTGATCTCTCAGCCTTGTTCTCTATCCCCAGAGCTTTCCTCTTGGAGACCTGAGCTGAGCTAGAGCCCAGGACTCTGCCCAACTCTGTCCCCTGGTACCCCCTGCTCTCCAGCTGGTGTCAGTGCTGGCTGAGCACCTCCACAGCGGGTCCTGGCAGAGTGGGACACGAGGGGGGCTGGCAGAGGGGCAGTCAGCAGCACCTCTGTTGTGATGGGGCCCTGCCAGCACCTTGTGTGCAGCTGTTCCTGGCTCAGGACCCCGCAGCTGCCACGTGCTCCTGCTGCACCACTTCCTGCCCATCCCCAGGGCAGGACACAGAGTGGGACATGGGACATATGCAGAGCAGGCCATCCTCACAGCCAGATGGAAACCATCCACAGCCTCAGAGTCCTGCTGGGGAGTGTGTCTGCTTGGTGGCTCGGCCATTTGCAGGGTGGCTTTGAGCTCGTGTCTGGGAAGGCATTTCCAAAGGGCAGGACACCAGGGCTTCACCAGCAGCCTGGATTCCTAAATCTGCATGACAGGCTGGCTGCATCCAGGGTATCCATGTACCATGAACGAGCTACTGGTGGGATGCAACTCTTTCACAGAATCATAGAATCACACACTGGTTTGGGTTGGAAAGGACTTTAAAGCTCATCTTGTTCCACCCCCTGCCATGGGCAGGGACACCTTCCACCAGCCCAGGCTGTCAGAGCCCGGCTGCAGGAGAGCAGACTCTCCTTGGGAGGGTGTCCCTGAGCCAGTCTGCATTTCAGACCAGCACAGCCCCTGCCCCCTCCTGCCCGACCTCCTGGCACTGCATCAACCCCCCCAGTGCTGCTCGGGGCAGGGCTGTGGGTGCTCTGGGAGCGGTGGGAGGCTAAGCCTGCCGGGCTCCTGGGGCCGTGGTGGCACTGGGAGCTGGCACTGGGAGAAGGTCAGTGTGTGCAGAGCAGGCTCAGGCTGTCAGCACAGCTCTGCTGAGCCCCTGCAGGGGGGGCAGCCAGGGGGGCCCTGCTCAGGAGCTGTCGGGCGGTGCCCAGCACTGGGGGTTTGCAGTCCAGGGAGGAAAACCAGGACACTGGGCTGAAGGACATCCTGGAGAGCTGGGGTTTGGTGTGGTGCAGAGCACACAGGAATTTCCAGGGCCCTGGGAGAAAAGTGGAGGTTTGGGCTAATATTTTAAAAGGAGAAACAGGGCGCCGTGGGTGATTTCAGGTCTGTCAGGCTGACATTGATCCCAGGGAAAATAGTGGAACAGCTGATAGGGAATGCAATGAATAAAGAATCCCAAAGGGTGATATAATTAATGCCAATCAACAGGGATTTATGGAAACAAGATCCTGTTAATCCAATCTGACACCTTTCTTCCTGTTGGTTTTTTTCCTCTTTTCCTTTAAAAACAGGATTGCATTTCTCTGTCGAGGAGGGGAGGTTTGCTGAGGACACTGGAGCAGCAAGGGATCACCTGGACACTGTGTGTTTTCTCATAAAAAATAGGAAAACCCAAAAAACATATTGGTTAAGACCACATTTTGGAGCTTATGAGTGGGCACAGATTGTCACTGCAGGGTCTGCAGGGGATTGTCCCCCTGGCTGGTCCCACCAGCAATGGGGAGGATGCTCTGGGCTGTGTCCCCAGTGCACTGGGAGCAGAGATGTTCTGCTGAGATGTCACAGGGGGTGCTGGAGGGACACACTGCAGGTGATCTGCACAGTGGGGAGCACTGTGCATCAAGTTGCCATGGAAAGGCCTAATAATGCTGGTGGGAAGAGTTCAGAAGAGGCCACAGAGGTGCTCCAGCGCTGGAGCCCCTCTGCTCTGGAGCCAGGCTGGGAGAGCTGGGAGGGCTCACCTGGAGAAGAGAAGGCTCCAGGGAGAGCTGAGAGCCCCTTGCAGGGCCTAAAGGGGCTCCAGGAGAGCTGGAGAGGGACTGGGGACAGGGGATGGAGGGACAGGACACAGGGAATGGCTTCCCACTACCAGAGAGCAGGGATAGATGGGATGTTGGGAAGGAATTGTTGGCTTTGGAATTGTTGTGAAGGATGTTGGGAAGGAATTGTTGTGAGGGTGGGGAGGCCCTGGCACAGGTTGTCCAGAGAAGCTGTGGCTGCCCCTGGATCCCTGGAAGTGTCCAAGGCCAGGTTGGACGGGGCTTGGAGCAACCTGGGCTGGTGGAAGGTGTCCCTGCCCATGGCAGGGGGTGGAATGAGGTTGGGCAGGAAATAAAATCAACCACATAAAGGGGAAATTTTGGTCCAAACAGTTCCAACAGCAGATGGAAAGGCCAGTGACTGGGGCTGTATCCAGGGAGCCTCACAGGGAGGGAGGGGGCTTGGGACAGCAGGTGCAGGACACGAGCTGGACACTGTCCCCACCAGTGCACCAGACAGCAGTGACCTTGGGGCAGGACATCAGTCTCAGAAAATATTGGTAAATACATTTACTTATAGACTGTCTAGGCCCATATCCAGAGGTGTGTCCAGGTGGGACTGCACCTTCTGGCTCTGCAACTCCCTGACAGGAGGGGGGAGCCGGGGGGGGGGTGTCAAACTCTGCTCCCAGGGAACAAGGGACAGGACAAGAGAGAACAGCCTCAAGTTGTGCCAGGGGAGGTTTAGGCTGGATATTAGGGAAAGTTTCTTCATGGAAAGGGTTGTCAAGCCCTGGCACAGCTGCCCAGGGCAGTGCTGGAGTGACCATCCCTGAAGGGATTTAAAAGACATGTGGATATGGCACTTGGGGACAGGGGTTAGTGGTGAGTGTGGAAGTGTTGGGGGGATGGGTGGACTCAATGGTCTTAGAGGGCTTTCCTAACCTCAGAGGTTCTATGGTTCTATGGTTCTATGACCTGACAACCCAACCATCCCCATGCTCTGGGTGCAAGCTCAGTGTCACCAAACATCACATCCTCTCCTTGGTAACTCTCCCCAGGTTCCCCAGCTTCCCTGGGGGAACCTTCCCCCCATCTCAGCCCAGGCACACAAGCAGCAGCCTCACCTTGTAATATTTAAAACAATTTTATTCATGAAAATATGCTGTACAATGCACTATACACAGTTCTTTACATTGCCACATACACAAACTCTAATAGCACAACCAAGAAAGTTACCATTGCCTACGATAGATGTGTGGTGAGAGATGACCTCAGACCCTCCCCCCCAGTCTGTACAGTTATAAATACGAGGGAAAGGACGGACCCAAAACCACTGTATGAGCAAACCAGGGGGGCCCCTCGGCATCCCCCCACACCAGCTCCAGGCAGGGCTGAGCAGAGGCAGGGCTGGGAGCAGAGGGAGCTCCGTGTTCTCAGGACTCCAGGGGGAGAGGGGGTGATGGAGCAGGGAGGGTGAAGCTGAGTGAGGTGGGACGTGAGGGGGCCTCGCCGTGTTCAGAGAGAGAACCCTCGGCCACCCCACAGTGACACAGAGCCCTGGTGACCCCACACTTGTACTCACAGAGGGCACAGCCGTGCCAGCCACCCCCAGGACCCCAAGGACCCACCTGCCCCACAGGCATCAAGCACAGCCCCGAAACCCCCCGTGCCACCACCACCTCCCCCCCGGGTCCCTGGGCTCCCCTGCAGCCCCCCCTGGCCCGGGGTCCCAGCCACTGTGGGGTCTCTGTGCCTGCCCCCCGCCGTCCCTTGCCCCGCACACGACTGAACACACGACGCTTCAAAACCAACACGACTCCACCGCACACACGACAACCCCACGGTCACGAACCACAAGGACAGCTGGGCAATGGGACGTGCCCCGGGGCATCGAGGGGCTCCAGCAGCGGGGCAGGGGGGCAGCGGGAGGGGGGCAGGCATGGGACAAGGAGAGGGTTTTCTCCTGCTGCTGGTGTGGCTCCCCCTTCACACCGATGGTCGGGTCTGTGACACCACAGGGAGTTTGGGGGTCTGTGTGCCAGAGAATCCCATCTGCAAACGCCTGCCTGCTGGCCTGGTGTGCTGGTGTGCTGCTGGAGCTGTGCCTGGACACTGGATGCCTGGAAGAGCCAGGACCCCTTCTGTTTCTCCCATTCTTGGGGGCAGAGCCCCCCTTTTTCCTCCAGGGCAGCCCTCCCTGCCCTCCCTGACTCTGGGTCCCTCACACCCCACGTGCTGAACTGGGGGGCCAGGGATTAATTTGCCATTTGCGACCGGTTTCCAAGGATTTGAAATATGCCTGAAACGAAAGGTGGTGTACAAAAGGAATGTGGTAATGATCCTGACCAAAGAATAACCCTTTTTAAAAAAGCATTCAAGAAAGATTATATATAATAGAATATATTAAATTCTGTACATGATCAAATAATGTAAACATAATTAATTAACTTGTAAGAATGTCTTCAGATACTGTGCCTGCCGTGTGCCCTGGTCAAATGTGGACGGTGGCACATGGGGCTCCTGTGTCACACTTTGCCACAGCCCGCCCTGTGGGTCAGGAGAGGAGCAGGAGGTGCCCACCCACAGGTCCCTGCCCTCGCTCTGGGCAGCCACACTGTCCCTGCAGCTGGGACCCGGTGCCTGCACTGTGCCAGGGGAGCAGGTCCTGGGGCGAGAAGGGAAGAGCTGGGCTGGGAGAATGTGCTGGTTCAGCAGACTGACCCTGCTGCAAGGCAGGGGCTGGGGGTCAGAGAGAGCCTGTGGTGCCCAGGAGGAAAGATGGCTGAGCAGAGACTCCACAGGACAGAGCAACAGCTCCCACCACATCCTCCCAGCCCCTCCAGTGCCTCCAGAGCACGGACCAGTCGCTGCTGCTGCCCACCAGCCTGCCCCCTCCAAAACCCCCCTGCACCCAGGGCAGAGCTGCCCTACAGCTGTGCAGGATGGCTGTGGCCCCCTGGCCCACTCCTGCCCCACTGAGGCAGTGGGGCCAGTTTGGGGTCCTGGCACGCAGCAGGACCACGTGTGAATTGTGGTCCCCATCCCCATGGAGCCCTGGCCCCTGGAGGGCGAGTGCACCCCTCTTGCTGACAGCCTCCTGGACCAGCTCTCCTGGCACCTTGGGGATGGGCAGTGAACCACTGGAGCCCCACAGCCCTGGCTGTGAGCCCTATGGCACCTCCCTGAGCAATGTGGGTCACCCAGGTTTGGGGCAGGAAGGACCCCACCCTGCACCTGGAAGCCTGGCCACCACAACCCTCCCCTTCTTGAGGGTGACCCCCATCACAGCTTTTACCCCATCATTCAGCACCCAAAGCCATGGCCAAGCCAAGATGAGCCCTGTGACGGGACACAGCCACCAGCACTGCCCACGGCCTCTCTCTCCTGTCCCTAAGCTCGACCCTTTCTTCCTTCCAATGCAAAAACTCAATGGCAAAAGAGTGCATGAAATCAAATAAATACGCCCCCCTCCCCAACCCTGCGAGCTGCCCCTGAGCCTCCAGCACAGGGGACCCATTCCAGCAGCACATCACTCCCAGCAGGACCCCCCCGGGCCCTGCTCACCTCTGCCCCAGGCAGGGACTGCAGCATTCCTGGGGCACCCCCAGCCCCCAGCAGGCGAGGGGGCTGCCCAGATGCTGTTCCCAGGGCTGCTGCCTGCACCCCCTCCCCTCCATCACCACCCCTCTCACTGCTCGGTAAGAGAACCTGCCTGGGGCCACACAAGGACACTCCCTGTGGAGGTGTCCTGGATGTGTGGGCTTGGCAGAGCTCTGACCTCCACCAGGGCTGAGGGGTGACGAGCCCCCCGCCCCCACTGGGGCAGGGTCCCCACTCCTGACACTTCTACCCAGAGGACTCATTTCCCAAGGTGGTTCAGGGAACAGTCCCTTCCCATGGGAAACGATCACACCACCAGCTGTCACCGCTCCGTCACCCAGCCCAAGGGCAAATCAAACTGGCACCATCACAGTGGGGCACTGGGACCATCTGGAAAGGCCTTCCCTTCCTGCTACCCCCCTGGATCCGTCTGGCTCCAGCTGCCTCTCCCACTCAGCTGCCCTGTGTCCTCTTGAAGATGCCCATGGGAGGACCCAGCAGACGGGGCACACGTGGGGCTGGGGGCCCTCCCCCTCCATCTCAGTATTTGACCCTCCGGTTTGTGTTCCGTGTTCGACCTCGAGCTCAGACCGACGGCTCTCGCCCATCTTAACAAACAAAGGCAGAAGAGAAAGGAAAAAAAAAGTTAGTCTCAATGTTCCCCTCGTGGCTTCCCGGTGGTCAGCCCCCCCCCGGGGCGGGCATCACCCAGGCACCCAGCTCTGGTTCGTGGGCTGTGGCCCCCCGGGCAGCGCAGGCACGTTGAGCCCGTTCTGCGGCGGGAGGGCCGAGTCGAAGTTGAAGTCCATCTCGTCGCTGTCCATAAAGTCATTCAGGATGATCGACTCCACGTCGCACTCCAGGCTCCCGTTGAACATGTCCAGGTCCAGGTCTGCTGGGAACCTGTCTTGGCCCAACACGGGGGGGTGGACGGCCCCCGGGTAGGGGCCCTGCAGCGAATCCAGCAGGCTCATGTGTGCCCCTTGGTTATTGGCGTAGGGATGCAGGTGCCCGTGGTGCGGCACGGCCGCCATGCTGCACGAGTCGCTGGGCAGGCTCATAAGGCTGACAGGATTGGCTAAGGCACTGGTGTTGACCGCGGGGTGGTGGCCGGCTGGTGACGGGTGGTACAACGCGCCGCTCTTCATGAGAGAGCCCGGGTGGGACGGGTAGGAGGACAGGCCCTGCTCCCCGCCCCCGCACAGCAGCGGGTTGTGTCTGTGGCCACGGGCCGGCACCATGGGGCTGGCCTGCGGCAGGGGCAGGTCCCCCGGGACCATGCTCTCCTTGTGCGCGTAGGAGATGGAGGAGAGCAGGTCCTGCAGCGAGGCGTTCCTGTAGGAGCTGACGGGAGAGAAGGTGGCCTGCTTGTTCTCCTGGATGGTCTGCATGGGCAGGCGGCGCATGAGGCCCATGGCCGGCTGGCTGTAGATGGTCCCGCAGTAGGTGTTGCCGGCAGCCCCCATGTTGGAGCACTTGGAGTTGAAGGTGAAGCTGGAGCTGCGCTGCCGCAGGGCGGCTGGCGGGAGCTGCTGGCTCGGGCTCATGGCGTAGCCGTCCTGCAGGTCCTCCAGCATGCTCTCCCCGAGGCTCTCGTTCAGGCTGATGGTGCCGGTCAGGTCGGTCAGCCGAGGCAGCTCCACGGAGCAGCGGGCGCTGAGGGAAGGAGACATGGTGCTGGAGGGGCTGGGGTACATCAGCGGGGAGGAGGGGGTGCCGTCGTCCTCCTCCAGCTCGTCGGGCTCGTGGTTGGCCATGATGGGCGAGAGGCGCCCACTCAGCGTGCTGGCCGTGGAGCTGGCACGCGTCCGGAAGTCCGCCCAGGCGTCGTACTCGTCGCTGGCGTGGGACGCGGGGCTCTCCGACCACTTGGGCTGCTGGGAGGAGGGGCTGTCCTCCCCGCGCTCCTGTGTCACCTGCAGCTGCTTCTTCTTGCTGGCCTTGCCCTTGATGCGCAGGAACTTGCTGTTGTTGTCCATGGACACCGCCCGCCGCCGCGGCGTCTTGCCCGTCTTGCCGCCCTCGGGGTTCAGCATCCACCAGGAGCTCTTGCCGGTGCCCTCGTTCTGCACGCGGATGAAGCGGGTGTGCAGGGACAGGTTGTGCCGGATGGAGTTCTGCGGGGACAGCAAGGACAGGGGGACGTCAGCAGCAGCTCCAGCACCCCAGAAGGGAGGGGATACCCAGAGGGCTGGGGGGCACACGGGGCATCATGGGGGACCTGGGCTCCATCCCCTGGGACACCGTGGATGTCTGAGCCAGAGGGGTCGGGACCGGGAAGGCTCAGCTGGTGGGTCCCTCCCACAGCCCTGCTGGGCATCCCAGTGCCAGGCATCCCATTTCCAGGACCTCGTGGTCACGGCCCTTCGCTGCATCGACCAGCTCTGTGTTAGTGCAGTTACTGTCATGGCAGGGACAGGGGTGTCCCTGTATCCCAGGGACCTGCAGCAGGCAGGGCCGGGTCTCAGGGGACCTTTCTTCCCTGGCAGGAGCCTAGGGAGGGACAAGGTGAGGAGGCGACAAATGCAGAGGCAGAATCAGGACCATGCACAGGTCCAGGTCTTCTCCCAGCCCTAGCAGATCCTATGGGATGCTCCCAGCACAGCCTGCACCTCTGCAGGATCCCAGGATCCCAGCCCACTCTCCACCAGCTCCACAGGCAGAGGGATCCCCTTTGGAGTGGACTCCAAGCCCCTTCCCCTGCCCGGTACTATTCAGGATGTGCTCCCCTCCTCCCTCAGCACACCCTGTGCAGGGCACATCAGCACCACCACAGCCCAAAGCTACCTGTTGGCACCAGTGAGATCTTGTCCCCAAAATGCGTGTCACTGACAGTCTGTCTCTCTGGGTGTCTGCAGCCTGGCTCTGGTGGCAGGGACACACACCCTGCAAACCCAGCAGAACCCTCGCTGCCCAGAGCAGGACTGGCTGGGGGCTGCTTCCTCCCTGGACACTTCTGGCTCCCTCCTCCACATCCAGCATCTCAGGGGGTTCCCTGCTGAGAGCAGCATTTGGTTCCCTTGGCTCGGGCTGCGGCCACAGCTCTGAGCAGCTCCCTGGCTGGAGCAGGGATGGCCTTGCAGGAGGCAGGAGTGGGGGTCACGACCCAACACAAGCACCCCGAGCTGTCCCTGCCCTGGGGGGTGACAGGCTGGGGTGACCATGGGGCGATGCTTTCAAAGCCCTGGCCTGGGGAAGAGAGGAGGTGAGGATGTGATACAGGCTGGGAGAGGAGCCCATTGAGAGCAGCTCTGCAGAGAAAGTTCTGGTGGGTGAGAGGCTGGACATGAGCTGGCTGTGTGCACTCAGAGACCATCTTGGGCTGCATCGAGGACGAGTTGCCAGCAGGTCGAGGGAAGGGATTCTCTCTCTCAGCCCTTGAGAGACCCCACCTGCAGTGCTGCATCCAGCCCTGGGGCCCTCAGCACAGGAAGGTCACAGATCTGTTAAAGCAGACGAGGTCACAGAGGTGCTCCAGGGCTGGAGCCCCTCTGCCCTGAAGCCAGGCTGGGAGAGCTGGGGGGAGTTCACCTGGAGAAGAGAAGGCTCCAGAGAGACCTGAGAGCCCCTTGCAGGGCCTAAAGGGGCTCCAGGAGAGCTGGAGAGGGACTTGGGACAAGGGATAGAGGGACAGGACACAGAGAATGGCTTCCTACTGCCAGGGGGCAGGGATAGATGGGATATTGGGAAGGAATTCTTGGCAGTGAGGATGGCACAAGTTGCCCAGAGAAGCTGTGGCTGCCCTTGGATCCCTGGAAGTGTCCAAGGCCATGTTGGACGGGGCTTGGAGCAACCTGGGCTGTGGAAGGTGTCCCTGCCCATGGCAGAGGGTGGGACTGGATGAGCTTTGAGTTCCCTTCCAACCCAAACTGTTCTGGGATCCTGACTCCTGCCTGTCCCTGCTGATGTGCAGCTCCTGGGATGCCACCCCAGCTCCCTGTACCTCAGTTTCCCAGGGGCCAGAGGAGAAAGGTAAGATGCAGAGCCTCAGTGTAGAGCATCAGTGTAGAGCATCAGGGAAGAGCATCAGTGTAGAGTCCCTTCCCCCAGCACTGCCCGTGGCTCGGGGCTGGGCAGGGGCTGCTGGAGGGGGGAGGCAGCTCCCTGATCCTGCCCAGCTGAAGGAGGGACAGAGGGACAGGGAGGGGAAGGACTCCACGGTGCCGGTGCCGGGGAGAAAGTTTGGTGCTGTTGTGGTGTACAGTGGAATACTAATGAAGAGGAGAGTGAGCTCCAGCCTCATCTATCATATTATGTAATGGCTTACTTCTCTGCACTTCATTTATTTGGAGATTGCTCCCAGGCTGGCTCCTCGCCAGCAGCCACCAAATCCAAGTCTACAGAAATCAATCTCGCGCTGACTGATTAAGCCGTGTTTAGAACTAATTGCTCCTTCGTGTGTGGGGAGAATAAATTACGGGCTTTAATTTCACATCTTTAAAATGCAACTGCAGGTATGGGCCAGCTGTTAACCCCTTCCTGCACGGCTGGGGAGGGGCCTGGGGGGCAGTCGGGACACTGAGCTGCCCAAACGATGCTCGTCACCTTCAAGCAGAGCGAGCCAATCCCTGGCCAGCCTGCCTGGCAGGGAGAGTGCCCCTGACCCCTCCAGCACCATTCCCTGAGCCACAGGCTGACCCGAGCTTTCCTCCACACGACCAGGCTGCCGTGCAAGCGGCAGGGACAGAAGCAGAGCACGTGGCTGTCACTGCCTTGGCAGGGCCAAGGCCACCAGCCAGCTCAGCCCCAGGCACTGCCCTGCACCCACAGGCACTGGGGGCTGAGGATGCCCGGGCTGGGCTTGCTGGGGTGAAGCTGCTGGGCCCCTCATGGAAGGGAGGACTCCCAGGATCGCTGCAGTCCCCCCCTACCAGCACTCCCCAAGTCTGCTCAGCCAAGCAGGCAGGAGCTGCTGCAACCCTGTGCAGCTGGCATAGAGCTGCTATGCAGAGCACGGGGAGAGGGGCTGGGGTTTGCAGGGTTTGGGGATGCCACAGCTGCATGGGGATGACATTCATCATCCTCCCCCCACCCCGCAGCTCCAGTGCAAGGCTCTCACACCAGTTCCAGACACTGGGCAGGTTAACAGGGCTACAGGGCTGACAGGGTCAGACTGCCAAGGGAGAGGAGGGAAGGAGAGGCTGCTGCTTCTCCTGCAGCCGAGCTTCATTAAGAGCCAGCAGACAGCAGCAATTAAGTGCAAGGTGCAGCGGGCCCGGCTCTCTCCTCATTAGCACCCCGACATGCTCGGCTGGCCGCGGCTCGGGGCGCACGGAGCGGGGCCGGGGCTGCACCGGGGCGGGTCGGGAGCTGATTAAAGCAGGCAGGCAGGGACCTGCCCCCCCTCACCACCCGGCAGCCCCCGGCTCCCGCAGCCCCAGCCTCAGCTGGCAAGGAGCAGGCAGGGGACGCGCGGGGGACATGAGGGCTGGCAAAAGCCCCCAACAGCAGCTGCCTTGGCAGGGGTTGGAGTCAGGCAGAGCACGTGGGGTGCAGGAAAGGCTGGTGCCAGCCCCAGGGTCCCCGCGATGCCTCTGACACTGCTCTGCCCCTCTCTGCCCTGCACCACTTCTCAGCAACCTGCACTCCTGGCCATGCCCTGCACCCTCGCTGTGCCCCCTCCCCGTCCGCTGTGCCCCCTCCCCGTCCCCTGTGCCCCCGTGTCGCCCCTGCCTGCTCGCCCCGCTCGGAAGGCTCAGCCCCTCTCTGGGATCCACAGCCCCAGGTACCCAAATGGCACCGGGCAAGGAGCATCAGCCCCCAGCGCACACCCAGAGCGTCCGGGGGTGACACCCACTCCTTCGGGTTCCACCGCTTCCCCGGCCTTCTGCCGAGGGCACGGGATGGTCTGGGTAGTGCAGGCGAGGGCCGGAGGTGGCACCAGGGGCTGCAGGTGGAGCGGAGCCCTGCTCAGCCCAGGCTGGCACCAGGGAGGGACGAGGCTGAGCCCGTGCCAGCCCCAGCCACCAGCTGCCAGAGGCTTTGCCAAGCTGGAAGACCCTGGTGCCATGCCGGTGCCCGTCTGCCGAGGGCTGGTCCTGCTGCGGGGCCTGAGGGGGGACTGTGGGCACCCACAGAGCCCCCACCCCCCAGGAGCCCTCCTCCGGCGAGCCTCATTGTCAGGGGAACAGGCAGTGTGAAATCGGTCTGATTAGCAATTAGTCCCATTGTAAAAGGATTAGCCAGACCCATTGTTTGAGAGAGCGACTTGACTGTCAATGGGCATCTGGTAGCGACGATGAAGATGATGATGCTGCTGTGGTGAGAGCCATTCCCCATGTCCTCTGTCCAGACAGGACCTCCGAAGTGAGCAACGACCCCCGAGACGAGCCTCGACCAGCGAGCCAGGCACCGACCCCCGAGATGGGCATCGCTGCCAGACCCAGAGGGGCCTCTGCAGGGTCCCAAGCACCTGCCTATCCCCACCCCAGCAGCATGCCCAGGTTACACCTCCGGCCTTGGGGTGCCCACGAGCGTTGGGGTACAAGGAGGGGGGCTGAACATCCCTCTGCGTGCCCCGAGGAGAGCACGGTGAGGGGAAACAAGTGCGATTTGAGTGAGAACAGGCGGAGAGCCAGAGCTGGGGAGAGCAAACGAGGGGCCCCGTGCACCCACTCCATCCCTGTCACATCCCCTGCACCCCTCTGCTGTCCCTACTGCTGTCCCTGGGCTGCCACCAGTCCCCACTGTCCCTACAGCACCAAGGGTTTTCCAAGCAAACCCACAAACCAAGCCCAGCTGCTCGCCACACATCCCACACCTCGCAGCCCTGCTCTCAGAGACCCCCACGGCCAGGGTGTGTTGGGGGCTGTCTGTCAGCCCAGGCTGCCGGTCCATCCAGCTAATGAGCCCCTTCGTTACCTGGTGGCGATTCTTACACTGTTGACAGGAGGAAGCGGGGACAGGGACAACAAGACTAACAAGAGCTCTGCCGGCTGCTCTCTGGCAGCACAAGGACGGCTCCAGGGGTTAATTGATGCTTATTCACTTCTTGCACACAAAAATTGCCACTGTTGGAGGAAGTACTCCGGAGGGCAGAGGCTGCCGACAGCCTCGACAGGGCTCCATCCCTGGGGACGCTGTACAGGGCAGGTGGTGGCACGGGACATTCCACGGTGACACCCCCGAAGACATCCTATTCACCCAAGAAACGGCTCTGCCCGCGGGCACCAGCAGCTAAGAGCACGGTGGCCATCCCCGTGGCCTCCTGGCACCCTCCCCTGAGCACAGCCAACCCTGCTCCCTGCGTTGGTATCACCATCCTGCCCGGAGCAGCCGGCGGCTGAGCACAGCCCCCCAGCCCTGGCACCGCCGCCTCCCGTGCAGGGCCCACACCCGCCTGGCGAGCAGATGGCAGCTGGCACACGTGGCAGTGCAGCCCACACACCGGGGGATGCCAGGCACCCCAGATGCTCACGGGGGCCCCGTGATGACAGCAGCCGGATCCCTGTGCTATGCCAAGGGTAGGGAGTGGGCGAGACCCCCGACGCCTCCAGTGGCTGCAGGTGCATCAGCCAACCCCACACCAGCCCCACACGAGCCTCACATCAGCCCCATACCAGCCTCACAGCAGCCCACCCCACCCCAACCTGACCCACACCAGCCTTCCACACACGGGTGGGTGAACCCCGTGACAGGAAGCACCCGGAGCAGCCGGAGCCAGGGGAGGCAGGCGGTTGTAAATCCAGCCCACCGTGTGACAGGGCTCCTCCAGCCTCACGCCAGGCTCCCCAGGGACAGGACTCAGCACACTGGGAATCCCCGCCCGCCTCTCTGCTGTGAGCAGCCCCCGTGGTCTGCCCCTCTCCCTACTGCCCCACGGCACACAGTGCCATGTCTGGAAGGAGCAGCCCCCGGCACAGGGCTCGGCGAGGCAGTTTGGAGCTGCTGCCGTGCGTGTGGGAAAAGCTCTGCTCCATGGCTGCAGCCTGAGCCCTGCCCTGCCCACTGCTCGTCGGGGCATCACTGCCCCACAGCAGCCCCCGTGCTGCCCTCTCCCACCCCGGGCAGCCCTTCACAGTGCCCTGTGGTCACGCAGCCAGCCCTTGGCACCACCCCACACATGACCCCCAAACCAGCCCTCTGCACCACCCCACAGCTTCCCACACTGTGCCTCACAGCCGTACTTCTGTGGTGCCCTACAGTATCCCACAGCAAAACCCTTGCACTGCTCCATCAGCTCAATGCCCCATAAGTCCCCCCCAGCCCCCCTCAGTGCCCCATAATCCCCCCCAGCCCCCCTCAGTGCCCCGTAAGCCCCCCCAGCCCCCCTCAGTGCCCCGTAAGCCCCCCCAGCCCCCCTCAATGACCCGTAAGCCCTCCCAGCCCCTTGCTCTGTCTCAGCATCCCACTGCCCACTCACTGCACCCCCAGCTGATGCCCAGGTCCCGTTTGCCATCTCCCACTCGGGAGCTGGGGCTGTCCCCCCTCCCCAGCACGTCCTTCCCCGGGGCTGGAGCTGGGCGGGGGGTGCACGGGCTGCCCGGTGCCCCCCGAAAGGGCACGGCAGGGGCAGGGGCAGGGGGAGGCACCCGCCTCCCCGCCGCGGGGGTCTCGCCGGCGGCTGCGAGCGGAGGCAGCGGATTCGGGTCAGCGCGTCGGCTGAGCCGAGCGGGGCTGACGTGCTGCTAATTGAACCAAATGCCCATTAGAGGCGTGAGGGGCCGTGCCCGCCCCGGCCCCGTCGCAGGTGGCTGACACGCGAGGAGCCCGAGGCGGCGGGGCCGGCGGAGCATCCCCGCCCCCAGCCCCCCGCTCCCAGCCCGGCCGCAGCTCATTAGGAACCGCTAATCACCCCCGGGGCCGTGCCGGGGCAGCTGCGCTTGCGGGGTCTCCGTGCTACAGCCCCCGCCCTGAACACCCCCCCCCCCCGGCCCCTCTCTGTGCCACCCCTCGTGCCAGCCCCCCTCCGGGACCGGGCAGGAGTCCGGCCTTGCCCTGCCCCACAGATGTGGGGCAATAGGATGGCTCCAGTTAAGTCCCACACTCTGGAGGAGAAGGAATGCAGCTGGGACCCTGCTCTCTGGGGCCAGGCTGTGCCACCCCCTGCCCACGTCCGCCATTCCCTGGGGCTGGGTGATGGTGTGTCCAAGACCAACCTCTCCTGGAGGAGAAGGTCCAGGCGGGAACCATCACTAAGACCCTGATGCTCTGCCAGGACTCTCCAGCCCCATCCCACCCCCCAAACCCAGACAGAGCCTGGCTGGGGCTGCCTGGGCTTCGGGCAAGTTTCAGGGCCAAAAAATGTGCTACAGAACTGGGTGGGCCCCTGGGTGACGCCCATCCCCTGCCTGGCCCAGCGCTGGTCCTGGCCCAGCTCTACCACAGTGGGTGGCTCACAGTGGGTCCGAGCCTGGTGCAGCCCCCCAGTGTAGCTCCCACACACACCCTGGCACGGCACTGCCCCTCACTGCCCCTGCACTCTTGGCAGCAGAGGTTGTTCCACAATTGCCTCGGTCCCTCCCTCCTCCTCCTGACCACGAGCTCTGCAAGCAGTTCCCAAACCCACTGGAGACATGACTGATGCCAGTCAAGCCGCCCACCACTCCCCACAGCCCCCAGCAGCCCCCCTGCCCAACACTCGCTCCACAGCCCTTGCCCAGGGTGCCAACACTGCAGTGTCCCCACACACTGTCTCAGTACAGAGCCCAGGGGGTGCCAAGTGCTGGGCTCGGCCCTTAGGGCTGCACAGAGGTGCGAGACCCCCTGCACCCCTCCCGGCCAGGAGGGAGCTGGCAGAGGGAGATCAGGCACACCAGGACACTCCTCATGCCCAGGCTGGAACCAGGGTGCCAGCAGAGGTGGCAGGCATGGTCCAACATCCCCATCCCAGCCCTGGGACTGTTGCTGTTGCCATGGCAGCTGCTTTATTTTAGCCAGCTGCCGCCACTGCACGTCCCCTTCAAAACCAGAGCACCCTCTCTGCCCCTGGGGGGTGCTGCATTGTGCCCCTCCCTGGGCACCTTGCTGAGAGCATCCGCAGTGCCCATCCTCATGGAATGGCTTTTCCCTGCAGTCCAGAGGGGACAGGCATAGCACCAGTATCTTCTCTACGTCCCACTCTGGTCAGGGGGGTTCACACTGGGTTCCAGTGAGGTGGCTTGTCCTGAGCTGGAAGGGACCCCAAGGATCATCAGGTCAAACTCTTGGTCCTGCACAGGATACCCCCAAAAATCCCACCACATGCCTGAGAGTATTGTCCAAATGCTCCTTGAGTTCTGGGTCCCCAAAGCCCATGGATGAACGCATGGATGGATGGATGGATGGATGGGAACAGCGTCAGGACCAGTATTGGGTGATTCCAGTGCTGGGGAACACCTGCATGGTCGATCCAGCTCCCATAGCCTGCACTAAAACACCCCTTGGGCTTCTCCTGACTGCTGGAGCTCTGCATGACACTCCCTCCTCCAGTCATGTCCCTGCCCAAGCTGGCTCATGACAGGAGGGGCCAGAAGAGCTTGTTCCAGTGCAGCTGGAGGGGAGAGGTCCCACCACCCCACAGTGTCTGTCCCAAGCCCTGTCCTGCCCCATCACCCCAAGGGGACCATGCTGCCCTCCCAGCTAGGCCTGTCTGTCCCTGAAGGGGTAGCAGGGGCAGAGGAGGAGCCCAGGGGCAATGGGGAAGGCAGTAATCCCTCTCCATCCCATGAGCAGAGCCACATCTCCATGAATCCCCCAGCACTCCCTGTCCTACCCCACGTGCTCCCTGAAGGGCTCATTAGATCAGAGCAGGGCTGTGGATAACGAGCAGGCACACACTGCCCTCCAGGGACATGGGCAGAGCGTGGGCAGGGCTGGGGAGCTGGGCAACCCCGCGGGAGTAGGGGGTGTTCTGGGAGAGCCTGGCCTTTCCCCGCTCCCTGCAGGCGGGCAGGAGCCCCAGGGGTGCACCAGGCAGCTGTGGGCACACAGAACCCCTCTGCAGGCTCAGCTGGCACTGGGTATCTCCCGGAGACATGGCCCAGGCAGGGCCAGGCAGGGCTGCAGTGCCCTGATGCCACGGTGACGGGCTGAATCCACACCCACCCTGGCTGTGGAGTCCCTTTCTGCAGGCTCAGGTGCCAGTGCAGGGGCTGGCAGGAGGCAGGGACAGCCAGGACCTTTGCCCAGCTCCTGTTTCCCCCAGCCCCACACGTGTCCTGCATCCCTGGAACAATGCCAAAGCGGGGGGGTGGCCCAGGTGAGCTGTGGCTGTGTCACCCACCTCTGTGCGAGCTGGCCCTGGCACAGCCGCCTGCTCGCCCAGCTCTGGGGACTGGTACCAGCCCCCACTGCTCACCCAGCTCACACCCAGCCCCACAGGGATGCTGACAGGGGGCTGTGGGGCAGGGGGTGCTGTGCAAGGAGGGAGAAATGGGTCAGACTCTGCCCCCCACCCTTTGCAGCAAGAGCTCCAGCGAGCCCCAGCACCCCAGTGTGCAGCACCCCGATACCCACAGCTGGAACCTCCCTGGCACCAAGCCCTGTGCTAACAAACCCCAGCTCTGCTCCCCAGCCAGGCTGAGCTGAGCACTCCCTTCTCCAAGAGACCCTCATATGGGGTGCCATTCCCCCAGAGCCACTCCAGTGCTGGATGGGACCTGGAGCCTCTCCAGGGGTGCTGCCAAGCCACAGGGTTCCAGCACAGCTGGGGAGGCTCTGCAAGGTGCCTTCATCCAGGTGAGAGACATCAACCCCCCCATCCTTGTCCTTTGGGGACAAAATCCACCCCCAGCCTGCCTGGACCCCTCTCCAACATGTGAGACCCTCTCCACCAGCAGCCACTTATCCAGTAATGCTCTAATGACACCCCAGAGCTGCCCACCAAAATAACTGCAGTAAATCACCTGGAGCTGCCATGTAATTTTTGCATGAAATTACAGGATTTTTTCCCCTGGGCTCAATTTCCTTCACACCAAGTTCTCACTGCAGCCAAATCATTAAAGCAGCCACACTCCCTTTTTCTTGGGTGCCACCTTATCTCCCTGCTGGCTGCCCCCCCCACTGCTGGCACTGAGGCTGGGGCTGTCTGGGAACATCAAGTGCCCCAGTGCCACCAGGCAGCCCTGTCTGTGCCCACGCTGAGTGAATCCAGAGCTGCTCTGGATCCCTGGCAAGGGCACATCAAATCATGCCAAGAGACCCCAGGGAGACCCAGCACCCACCAGGAGGTGCCCCAAGCAGGATGCTGAGCCCCCATGGGGGGTTCAAACCCCCCAGGCAGAGGAGCTGGCTGTTCCCAGGAGAGGACCGCCCAGCTCCTTGTTGCCTGCGGGAAGATGAGGGAAGCAGCAGGACTCAGCCTGCACCATCCTGCATCACACAGCAATGCTCAGACACCCTTGGGGGTGACCGTCCTGTGGGGTGCCATGAAACACCATCTCTGGGTCACTTGGCCACCTGGGAGGGACGTGGGTTCCAGCCACGTGTCACCCTTCTGCTGTCCTGTCCCAGAGCACCGACCACACGCAGCAGCACCCTGAGCAGCAGCTCCCTGAGCAGCAGCAGCAGGAACCGCAGACCCTGCGAGGTGTGGGTCCAGCCCCATCCTCCCCCTGCCTGTTCCATCCAGGCTGTCCTGATTTCCAGCCTGAGGGCTGCATCAGAGCTGGACTGTTCCCAGCACAGCGTGGAGAGCCGGGCAGGGAGCCAGGACTGGGCCACACGTGTTCCCCCACGGCTTGCTCTGCTCCGGGTCTTCCCCGCCTGCCCCACATCCCTGTGTGACCCTGGGGAGCAGCCCACAGGGGTGCTGGGAGCCCCTCTGTGCTGTGTCCTCCAGCTCCAGCCACAGAGCTTTCAAGGAGCCAGGGAGCAAAGCCAAACCCTGCCCAACACGCTGTGTCCCACCAGGACTGCCCCGGGGCTGTGCTGGCTGCTGGAGCAGGGACAGGCTCTGCAAACTGGTTTGGCTGGGCATGCAAAGGTGCCTTTTTCTTCTCAAATAGAATCACAGAATCACAGACTGGTCTGGGTTGGAAGGAACTTTGAAGATCATCCAGCTCCACCCCCTGCAGGGACACCTCCCACCAGCCCAGGTTGCTCTAAGCCCTGTCCAGCCTGGCCTTGGACACTTCCAGGGCTGGGGCAGCCACAGCTTCTCTGGGCAACCCGGGCCAGGGCCTCCCCACCCTCACAGGGAAGAATTTCTTCCTTCAAGAGGTTTCACCCCAACACCAGCAAGCACAGATGGCAAAAGCTTGGGAGAACTCAGGGCTCTCAGCCCTGAGGGGGATGGGGACCAGAGGGATGGCCAGGACAGCAGGGACATCCCCACCACCAAATGTTCTTGGTTGAGAGATTTTTCATGGAACAATTTTATTCCAACAACAACAACAAAAAATCACAGTTGCTCAAGAAAACAAATGTTTGTGCCAGTTTGCAGGTTTCAGGCCACAAGGGTGGGGCAGGGGATGGTTCAGTGATGCCTCTGAGGGAGAGAGAAAATCCTCACTGTGGGGATCTGCTGTGCAGAACCGTGGCAAGAAGCACTATTTTAAAAACATCTCTGAAAATAAGGAGCAGTTTCCAGCCAATGGTGGGGTCAGGTCCACCCAGTTGAGCCCATGGCACCCCTGCCTGTCCTGGCAGGCTCTGGGCTGTCCCCATGTCCCCACACTGATGTCCCTTGCAGGGCACTGCCCACAGGCCAGCCCACTGCAACACTCACCATGGGCTGGCTCCAGCCCCTCCTGGCTCAGCCTCACCCCTCTCAGCCCTACACCACCCATCCCCAGCCAGCCCCAGAGCCCATCCTGCCAGCACACACTGAAACCCTTCAGATCATCCCTGGCCAGGTTGGACAGGACTTGGAGCAACCTGGGCTATTGGAAGGTGTCCCTGCCCATGGCAGGGGGTGGGGCTGGATGTGTTTAAGATCCCTTCCAACACAAACCATTCCATGATTCTACCAAAACCCCACACAACTCCCTTTTTTTACACTTGCACCTTCATTTGTCCCCCCTTGCACACAGGGGACAGAGGGCACCGAGCCCCTGTCCTGGGCACAGCCCACCTGGGACAGGCAGGACCAGCCCCTGCAGGGGCACAGTCCCCCGTGGTCACCCACGTGGCAAACTCAGCCCCCCTGGAGCTGGCCAAGGATGGGGACAGGGAGGCAGTGGCAGGAGCTATCCCAGATGTCACCACGGCCAGAGAGACTGCAGGCAGTGGCCTCACAGTGATGTCCCTGCCGAGGGTGTGTCCCGTGTGCCACGGCCCCACAGGAGAATGTCAGCCTGGAGATGCCATCACAGCTGAGATGCCCCCGAGTGTGGTACCCTCTGCCACGGGGACCTGAGGGACATCAGGCCCCCCCAAAGCAGCCCCTGGAAGGCAGCCCTGCCCCCAGGGTCCCACTGCCTGCCAGTCCCACAGACGGGGGGCTGCCCCACACCCCCACGGACCCCGGGGCTGTCCCAGCAGGGCTGAGCCCAACGAGCCTTTTGTGTCACTCAGGCAACTGAAGTCTCAGTGTGTGCCCAGGGCTGCTCCCTCCTCCCCCCAGACCCTGCTGGGACAGACAGTGAGACACAGGGGGGGACAGGGGAGACCCTGGCTGGGAGCAGCCCCTGTCACACCCCCCCCCAGAGCCCCCCGAGCACACAGCCACAGCCAGCAAGTGGAGCAAGGGCAGCACAGGCCCCTGGAGGTGTCTCTGGAGCTCCAGCCCTGTTGGAGCTCCCTGGGAAGGAGGGATGTGAGTGTCCCCCCAGCCCAGGACTGCTGCAGACACAGGGAACTGAGGTACAGAGGAGGCGGTAGCAAAGGGAGGAGGTGCTGCAGGAGCCAACCCTGCTGTGGGCACCTGCTGTGTCCCACAGCCCCAGCCTGGACCCCCTGGGCCAGCCCAGCCGCCCCAGACATCCACCCCTCTCACCCACGGAGGGGGTGATGGCACTCTTGAGGTGCCCTGTCCCCAAGGAGGATGCTCTTAGGGGTCACTGGCACAGCGTGTGGGGTGAGGGACTAACAGCAAGGGTGACATCCCCAGGAGAGGGTCCTGAGGGTGAAGACGGATGGGGGTCCATCCCTGTTGTGCCCCAAGGAGCACCATCACAGTGCCCTGGGGTGGCATCTCCTGGGGGCTCCTGGTCCCCACTGGATGCTGGGCAGGAGCCAAAGGCAAATCTGCTCTGGGAGGGGAGATGGAAAAACCTCCCTTTTCTCAGAGGGGTTGAAACAACAGCCCCAGGCCCTGTGCCAGGATCCTGCCCAGGATATCCCCAACCTGCAGTGGGGTGTCACACACAGCCCCAGTCACACACTCAGGGGCACAGCCTGTGCCCATCCCACACACCCCCCTTCAACCACGGCCCACACCACCCCTTGCATCCCATCCTGCAGCCCCTTGTCCCCAGCTCTCCTCTCCTGTGCCCCCCACCCCCAGCACCCCATAAATACCCCCACTACCAGCCTCCCTCTCCTGTGCCCCCCATCCCCAGCAGCCCCTTAAGTGCCCCTATTCCCAGACCCCACCATGCCCCCCATCTCCTGACCCCCCCCGCTGCCCCCCCCCGCCGGCTGTGCTGGGACTCACTGACCCCCAGAGCAAGAGTTTTTGCTCTTCCCCTGCTCATGGTGCCCCCCTGCCCCCACAGCTCCGGGGGGTCCCACCAGCCTGGGCTTACCCGTGGCACAGGGAGGAGGGAAGGAGGGGAGACCCGCGTTCAGCACCTGCCCAAGGGTGGGCTTGAAGCCCCTCCTGTGCCCCCACACGTGCTGTGCCAGAGATAGAACTCTCCAGGCAGGGATTTCCCAGGCACTGCCAGCACCCAGCAGCACCCAGGCACCCGTTGAGCCCTTTTGGGGTCACTGGGTGTCCTGCACTACTCTGCCCGTGACTCCCACAGCTGAGCAAGGCACAGGGCAGTCCACAGACCCCTCACGTCACCCCACAGACTCCTGGGGTCACCCCACACTGACATACTTGCTCACACACACGAGGCTGCGCCCCGTGGGCACAGCCCTACTGGTGGGTTGGAAAAGAGGAGCCCCCCCGGGACACCCCCCTGCCCCGGCAGGAAGGGGCAGCTGGATCCCCTCGGGGTGGGCAGTGCAGGGCACAGCGAGGGAGCCCCTGACAGAGGGGATACTCCCATGGGGGTCTGTGCAGGAGAGGGGCTGGCTGCCAGCAAGGCTGTGGCTCCCAAAAACACCCCAGAGGAGCCCCTGGCTGCCCAGCACAGAGGGCAGAGCACGGGATCCAGGGGAAATCCCGGCCACTGCCCACGCAGGCTCCGGTTTCATCCAAATCCCTTCCCTGGGCAGGGCTGAGCCGCCTCAGCAGGGGAATTTCCAGGCTCTGAATCCACTGGTGGAGAAAGCACCTGGAACTGCCACCATCCTGGGAGGCTCCCAGCCAACGAGCTGGGGGTCCCGACCTCCCCTGCCCTGGGATCCAGCACTTCACCTTCGTGCCACGGGGCTTAGGGTTTATCTGGTCTCTTGGAGACGAGCACTGGGAGCTGGGGGGATTTGCTGCCTGGGATGGGATGGAGCAAAGCTGTTGGGGACGAGCAGCAAAGCTGTTCACAGAGCGTGGGGGACACTTTCTGCCCAGTGTTTCACCCCTGGATGGGTTCATGGCATGAAGGACATCACCTCGAGCCAAACAGCCCAGCACCAGCATGGACTGGGATGCTCAGCACACCTCACCAGGGACCTCCTGGAGGTTAACAACTCCTGCCCAGACCAGTCGTTCAAAGGTGACCAGGACAAGTGTCCTGGACACTTCCCAACATCCCTTGGCTATTCTTCCCTTGGGAACTGTCTGCCCACAAGCCCAGACACAGTCCCCAGCCCTTTGTGCAGGGACCAGGTAGGACACAGGGTGGGCACCGTGTCCCCAAGCCCTGCTTCTCCTCCCACCCCTGAGCTGCCCATTGCTCCCACACCAGGCAGACCCAGAGGCCCCTGCAGTGAGCAGCGCATGGGCTGCCTGATCCGCCAAACCTGCTGGGCCATGTGCCTCACCTTCCCATCCCATGCCTTGGAAAGAGCATCCCTGGGACCTGTCAGCCTGTCCCCACCACCCAAGGCCACCACGAGCCCCCACACCAACACAGCCCTTCCCTGGGTCCTGTCGGGTGGCACGTGGCTGGGCACAGCAGAAGGCAGGGGGTGGGCTGGGGACCCCCACTACCAGCCTGCCAGAGCTCCCGGATGCTGGGTTACCCGGGAAACAGGGATGACATCGCAGGGGATGCAGGGAAACTCTGCCCGAGGTGTGCGGGATGCCATCGCCGTTGCCAGGGAAACAGCAGGCGACATCCTGCAGGTAAGGTGGGTGCTGGGGTGGGGGCTGGCAATGCACCCCGGCTTCTTCTTCATCTGCCTGCCACCCAAAGGGGGGTCCTGCCCTGTGGCACATGCCCTGGGGGCAGTGAGGTTGGTCCTCACGTTGCCATCCCCCTGGGGCACCGGTGAGGTGAGAAGGAGGGGACTTGCCCCTTGGGGACACTGTCACCCCTCCAGGGCTGCTCTGCTGGGCTGGTGGAGCAGGGAGAGATGAGCTGCTGTGCCCTGGCTCTGGCTGAGCACTCTGCTCCCTGCTCCCCCACACTGGGTCTGCCCAGAACAATGCCCAGGCAGTTCCCCTGCCCGCAGCCCCCCACCATCAGCCCATGGTGAGGGGGCTGGCAGTGAGCCCACCCCAGAGAGGGGGGGTGTCACCTTTGGCTCAATCACAGTCTCTGCTCTTCCCTCCAAGGACTCCGAAGCACCAGGAGCACCCCAAGATTTTCCCCAATGCCCCAAACTTTCCCCGCGGGGATGCCCCATTGCCCCAGTCGGGGTGTTCCCCTCTCCAAGTGCTATTTGGTCACACAGGGAGGCAGGAAAGCCACAGCCAAGCCACTGCAGTGGTCCCTGGGCTGCACCTGCACACACAGTGGCTGCAGGCAGCAGGCAGGTGGTGGAAGGCAGCGATCCTTCCAACAGGCAGGCAGTGGGATGCAGGGATGCTGCCAGCCCAGGCAGAAAACCAGCAGGACCAGGGGTAACAAAGAGCCAGGGGAGCCACAACAGGGCCGGGGAGGAACACGTGGTGCAGCCTCTGCATCCCCAGGCACAGCTCTGGGAAGGACTCAGCCGGCGCAGGCAGCCCGAGGAGGAGGGGGAGGAGGGTGAGGCAGCCACCCTGGGGAGGCAGCGGGATCCCTGTGGGCTGCTGCAAAGCAACAGCAACACAACAACCCCTCCTGCCTCTCTCGGGAGAGTTTGCCACACGAGGCGGAGCAGTTTTACCTGTAATGGCAGGAATTACATCAGCCAGAGCTGCCGGTCCCAGTGAGCTCGAGGAGGGGCTGGATCCACCCCCCTCCGCACAGCCCCCCTGACATGGGGCCGCTGCCCTCAGAGAGGAGACATCAAGATGCTCCAAGCCAGGCCCTGCAGCATCCTCAGGACTGGTTTTTACTGCTGGTGGGTGTCTCTGGAGCAATAGCCCCAGTAACCTGCCCCCCACAAACTGGTGTTGATTCCTTGGGCTGTGGGATCAGCCATCCCATGGCCCAAGGACCCTCCCCGGGTCCAGGCTGGCAGCAGGGACTTGTCTGGCAGCTGGAGGAATCAGACACTTGGAAATAAAACTACCAAAAAAAGGCACCTGGAGGGGGAGGGTGTCATAAAACATCCAAAAAGGGACAGAAGGAACCAGTGCCCAGAGCACCAGAACAAACCAGCTCTGGACTGCAGGAGACAATGCCCTGAGCCTCGACCCGGGGGTTTGAACTCATCCACAGCCCCCCTGGACATTCCCTTTAGGGTGTTCCTGGGGAGTGAGGGAATGCGGATTGCAGCAGGGGAGGGGGACAGAGGATGACAAGGCACAGGGAGGAGGAGTGGAAGAGGTAGGAAGTCACACTTCACAGGAGAGCAGCTGCTCCCGACTCCTGCCTCCTGAAGGCCATCCTGAGGGGTCCGAGTGCCCGGGGGTGACACCTCCCGCAGCTCCACGGGGAGCCCGGGCTGGGGGCACCTGCCTGCGGTGCCAGCCTGGGCACAGCCCCCCTGCCCGGGGGTCTCCTCGCAGAGGTGGGGGGGTCAGGACACCCCCACCCCGCTGATTCCCCAGGGGTTCTGGCAGCCCTTCCGACGGTCACCACCCCCCTCCCCGTGGGGCCCCCGCCCGCCCCCACACGCCGCCGGCCTCCCGGCTTCGTGACACGGAGCCCTAATTGAATTAGCCGCTGCTGCCCGGGCAGCGCAGCCTGCAAACCATCCCCAAATTCCTGGGCACGGCGCCCGCTCGCCGCCTGCATCCCGGCCCCCCAGCGCCCACCGCCTCCCCCAGCGCTGACCCAGAGCCGGGGCGCCCCCGACCCCCCCGGGGGTGGGAGCGGGGTCCGGGGGGCTCGTTACCCCGATGACCCCCGAGCGCTGGGGTCGGGGCAGCGCCGGGGGAGCCCCCCGTGCGTGTCCCCGGGTCAGCTGTGCCGCGGCAGCCGAGCCAGCCCGTCCCCGCGCCAGCTCCCTCCGCTACAGAATGTACCGAGCCCCGGCGGCCCCAGCCAGGGACACGATGTGCTCCCCGCTCCAGGCCCTGTTTTTCCTGGCCGAGCTCCTGCTCCGCTGGCGGCCGCGCTCTGTCACTCAATGCGGCTTTTGTTCGCTCCCCGCTCGCCTCCCTTCACACCTCCATCCCACCCCTGCGGCCCTCCGAGAGCACTCCGGACCCCGCCGTGACCGTCCCCAGCCCCGGCTGTTCCCGGGTTGACCGTCCTCTGGCCTCTCCCGCGGCTCCACCAGCGCCCCGAGGGCTTTTCCCCTCCCCGCCAGGGCGGTCAGGGCTGCTGGCAGCGGCACGGGCTGCTGGCAGCAGTAGAGGCAACGCCATCCCAAAACACTATGTACCCTCCTGAGCACCAGCTCCCTGTGCCATCCCCCAGGAGGGAGGAGGTCACTGACCCCCTTCTCCTGCCCACAGCCCCATCCTGTTCTGGGCACAGACTGGCAGCCTCTGGTTGACAGGTCCATCCACAACTCGCCTATGGGAGTTCTGTGCAGGCACAGCCCCCGTGGATGCCCCCCTTGCCAGGCTCAGCCCCGTGCCAGCCCCATGGCTGATGCTGTCCCAGCTGCACAGCACTGCTGCCCTCCCAGGACCCCCAGGGACCCTCATCCCCACCGGGGTGACACCCATCCACGATGGGATCTGGGCAGGGCAGGACATGGAGCTGCCCACGCAGGAGAACCTGAACACATCCTTCACTCCTGACACCCACTGCAAAATGGGAATTTTTCATTTAGGTGGCAGAGGGCAGGTTTAGATTGGATGTTAGGAAGAAATCCTTCCCTGTGAGGGTGGGGAGGCCCTGGCACAGGTTGCCCAGAGAAGCTGTGGCTGCCCCAGCCCTGTGTCCAAAGCCAGGTTGGAGGGGGCTTGGAGCAATCTGGGCTAGTGGAAGATGTCCCTGCCCAGGTGGAATGACATGAGCCTTAAGGTCCCTTCCAACCCAAATCAGGCTGTGATTCTGTGATTTGAGGTCCAGTACAGCAACTGATTTCAGCTTCCCTGTCTTTAAACTTTTTTAATGGTAAAAGCAAAGGAATCCCTATAATCCCAAACAGCCAATATCCCATTTATTCCACTGGAGTTGCCTCCTGCCTGCCCATCTCCTGCCTTCCCCTTTCAGCCATTTCATTATCTGAGTTGCTTGACCCAAATTTGCTTTTCCTTTGTGAAAAAACCTCCCCACCAGCAAATATTGCCCAACTGACTTGAAACCAGCTCCCTACACCCCAAACTTTCCCTGGACCCAAGAGCCATCCCCACAGCCCCTGGCTGGGCACAACAGGTTGGCATAGGGATCCCAGTGATCCACACACTGGAATGGTTATAAACAGACAAAGGGACAACCCCCAACTGCCTGAGCACAGCCAGGCACGAGGCCAGTCCTCCTGCCCCAAAACCTGGGCTCTGGGGCTGGACAGGGTGAGGATGAATAGGAACCGTGTCCCCAGGAGCATGCCCATAACCATATGTGGCACCACTGCCTCCACATCACAGCAGGCTGCATCCTGCTCTGGGGCTTGGCAGGGAGGCAGGAGGGACATTATCTGAGCCCTCACCACCCCAAAATCACCAGTGGGTCTGGCTGCCGAGGATACATCCCCCCACTGAGCACTGGGGCAGTCGGCCACAGGGCAGGGAACCCCCCACCGACAGTGCAGACCCTCCCCATGACACCATCATCCCTCCCTGCCCTGATCTTGGCAATCACCTGGCAATGCTCCTTCCACCCCCCCCCCCCTGCAGCCAAAGGCACTCCCACCCCCTGCACCCCACAGATGAAGCCCGGTGGCACCGCTCCTGTATCCCCTCTGTTTTTGCCGCCCCTCGTTTCTCTGCGGCTGCTCCCTTCCCTGGCAGCGGGAGGGGGGTCTCCCCTGCATCCGTCTGGCAGCTCAGCCCCTGTCGCCACGGGGGCATTAGCACCAGAGCTGCAGGGAGCTCCCCGGGGAGAAGTAAGTGGATCAAAGGGTTTTAGCAGCAGACGGCTCCCAGACAAATCTGGATCGTCTTCAAGGCAGCCACTTGCGGCTACAAATGCACTTTCTGCCTGCGGCTCCTCCGCCAAAAGTTTCACACCGGCTTTAGTGCGTTTAACCCCTCGCTGCTCCCGGTCCCGCAGCCACATCCCAGTTGGATGGGGGCTTGGCTCCTCCTGCAGTAAATCCAGCTCTGCAGAAATGGCTGGAGGGGATGGGGGGCTGTGAGTTTGTGCAGAGACCCTCCCCTAAAAGGTCCTGAGCCAGGCAGCAAAACCACCTACGTGTCGATCCAGCTTCCTCCAGCATCCCCAGCACCGTGACAAGGGGGAAACTGAGGCACAGGGGGGAGGCAGTGGGAAGGCAGCAATGGTCCCGGGGGTACCCACTCTCCCATCCCCTGCCTACGTCGCCCCCAATCCTGGCAGCAGATCACAAGGGACAGACCCCCCTCTGTCCCACCCCACTGTTCCAGCCGGCCCGGACCCCCCTTTCCTGGCCCCTCCAAAGCCAGGCGGTGCTGGGGGGTGGCTGCTGGGAGCAGGGCAGGGAGAGGTTCTGCTGGAGTCTGCTGCCATGAATTATTCAGGGCACGAGGATAATTGCAGGAGCCCCCGGTTCTGCTCCCTCTCTGCAGGCAGGAGCAGGACTGGGGCTGTGGGGAGGGCTGGGGGCAGGGAGGGGGTCCCAAGGACCATCACTGGTCCTGCCTCCCTGGGGCTGTGCCACCATGGGGGTGCCTCAGTGAGGCAGGAGGGGACCCCAGGCATCTTGTCCCTGGCTGAGGAGCCACCCGTGCATCTTGGCTGGGGTCCCTGCCTCAGACCCTTGCAGCTGGGTACCTTGCTGGCTAAACTGGGAGCTTTGGGGCCCCTGCAAGCCCTGTGTCTCCCTTTGCTGCTTTGTGGCAGCTGCAGGACCCCCCACTTCCCAGCCCTGCACCCCACACTGCACAGTCCACACCCCAGATCTCCCAGCCCTGCACCCCACACTGCACAGTCCACACCCCAAATCTCCCAGCCCTGCACCCCACACTGCACAGTCCACACCCCAAATCTCCCAGCACTGCACCCCAGCTTTCCCACAGCACTGGACTCAACATCTCCCCACCTCACTCCCCAATCCCCAGCTGTGGGGTTGCCCCTCTGAGCCCCACATGGGCATGGAGAGGTGTCCCTGCCCCTCAGGGATGGGCACAGAGGTACCTGCCCCAACCCTACCGTGCATCCCTGGGGTAACCTCGTGTTCCCCACTACCAGGTCCCCCCCTCAAAGCCCTCTGGCCTCACCACTGACACGGAGACTGGCAGGAGCCTCCCATTGCGTGGCTAGTTCAGGCTCCAGGACGGAGGGAAAACAAGAGAGGCTCAGCCAAAAAATCTGCACAGGGGGTGAGCGGATCCTGCCGGGATCCCAGCATTGCCTGGCCTGGAATGAGCAGCGGGAAACCTCAGCCAGGAGGTCCTGGCACGTGGGAGGACACCTGAGGACATGTTGCTGGGAAGCTGGGGATCCCCACCCAGGAAGGAACGGCACTGTACCCCCAGACCCACCTGGTGTGACATCCCAACTGCTGGTGCTGGTGTGCCATGGGGCCATGGGGGGCAGGGGTTCCCCCCAGTGACACCCCATAACCCACAGAGCACAGAGGGGTCAGGAGGCAGAGCTGAGCACACTGGGGCTCGTGGGCATTGGCACAGAGTCCTAGCAAGAGCAAGTATCCCAGTGCTCAGAGTGCACTGGGCCAACTGGGAATCCCACCTCTGGGCAGGCGGCAGTGCCCCATCTCGACTCCAAGGGGCAGAGCTCACCCAGGACATGATACTCAGGGCAGAGGGCGGTGGGCACAGCTCGGGGTCTCTGGCAAGCACAGGTGGGTTTCCCAGAGTGCAGGTTCAGGGTACGGGCTGCACTGGGGGAGTGGGTGCAGGATGGTGGGGGTCTGGGCAGGTGGGGTGCAGGCTGCAGACTTTGGGGTGCAGGTTTTGGGATGCAGGATGCAGAGAACAGTGTGCAAGTTTTGGGGTGCAGAGTGTGAGCGTCAGGTGCAGGGAGCACAGTTTGGGGAGTACGAGGCAGGGTAAAGGGTGGAGAGTGCAGGTTCTGGGGTGCACAGTGCAGGGTTTGGGGAGCAGAGTGAGGGGTGCAAGGCACAGGCTGCAGGGTTCAGGATTTGGGGTGCAGGCTTTGGGGAGCACAATGAGGGGTGCAGGATGCAAGTCCTGGGGTGCAGAGTGCCGAGTTTGGGAAGCAGAGTGTGGGGTGCAAGGCATGAGGTGCCGAGTGCAGGTTTTGAGGTGCAGGATTTGGGGTGCAGGCTTTGGGGAGCAGAGCACAGGGTGCCAGGAGCGGGTTTTGGGGTGCAGGGTAGTGGTCTGGCACAGCACAGCACTGCAGGGAGGTTCCTGTGTGCCCGGGGCCTACATTCCTGCCGCTCCCACCCGTGCCCCCCACACCCCACACCCCACCCTTGGCTCCCCCAGCGCTCCGGGGCCATGGTGCCCAGGCCTGCCCTGCCGTGCCCAGGCAGGCTGTGCTGCCCTGCCAGCCCTGCCAAGCCTGGCACAGCTCCCTGCTGCAGCCCAGGCACGTCTCCAGCTGCCTGGCATCGTGTCCCCGGCCCCTGCCCCATCCCACCTGCCTGGCCCTGCTCCTCAGGGCTGCCCACGGGGCTCTGCCCAGCATTGTGCCTTGTGTTCCATCCAGCAGCTGCCGGAACACAAGGCACAGCGGGCACAACCACAAGGACATAGTGGGTCCTGGGGCTGGGTGGGCATTGGCTGGTCCCCTCGTGGGGGCAGAGGGCTTAAAATCCACAGCAGGACGAAGGGTGTCACAGGGAGGAAATCAGCGCCCTCCCTCCGTCTGACACCCACAGCCCCAGGGACACACTGCCGAAGACATCAGATTTTTTCAGGCTGCTCTCCTGCTTCCCATATGTGCCTGAAAATTATGAAATCCAGGGGGAAGAGGAGCCACTCCCAGTCCCCCACCAGCTCCTGTCTTTCACCTGTGAACTCCACTGCCACACACACCTTCAGCACCCAGCACCGACCCAACGGGACCCTGCGTTAATCCCCGCGACAGAACAGAGCTGATTGTGACAACCAGCACCATAACTGAGTCACACTCGGGAAGGGAACGAGCACAAACCCTGGGAAAGAGACTCCTTGCCTTGGTTTTTTGTTTTCCCTCCAGCTCGCAGGTAATAGCCAGGAATGGGCAAACCCTCTTTTAATGGACTCTTAATAATGCTGTAATTTCCCATTGCAGGGAAAGTTTCCCAAACAGTCAAAGATTCAAAACAAAGCAATGATTGTTCCTATTAGCATTAAATTCTACTCTGGGAGAGAGAATAAATCAAGCAAGGGGATTCAATTCAAAACAGAACTATAAAAAATCCAATAATGATTTTTTAATATTAATAAGAAAAATATATTGTTATGCACCCTTAGCATTTAAACTTCTAATCCAATCAGCGCAAAGTGCAGAGATAAATCACAGCCACGGAGGAGAAGGGAACAACCATCAAGCAGGCAGCAATAAAATGCTGTCTTACATCCCTGGGACAGGCATAGGTTTGACAGTCTCGAAAAAAAAAGCTGAAATTTATGAGCCTGTCGCTCCACGAGCTTGTGAATTCCTTCCCTGCATCCCACACACACGTTCCACCTGGGACAGGAGGTGAGAGCGGCTGCTGGCCGGGCAGGATGCAGGCAGGAGGCGGGCAGGATGCAGGCAGGAGGGGATGGCCGCTGTCTCGGCTACCTGAACCTGGGGGTGTGGCCGGGCAGAGCCGAGGATTTGCCCACCTTCATCCTGCTGAAACCCACCCCCAGCAGCCGTCAGAGCTCCAACCGGCTGTGCCGCAGGATGGGATGGCTCCCGGTGCCCCACAACCACAGCAGGAAGGAGCCAATGGACCCCCTGCTAAAGGTGGTCAAAGCGTGGTCCTAAGTGTGGTACTAAGCACAGTCCCAGTCCTGGTCTGCCCGTCTCTCCCATCCTTACAGATCACGGTGGGTGTTTCTGACCCCGTGCCACCAAACACATCCGAGGGCCCGGGCAGGCTCCGGGGATGCTCCAAACCTCATCGTGCCGTGACACGGTGCCCACTCCCCCCAGCGGGAACAGACACCAGTACGGAGCCAGTGGTACCCCCCACCCCTCCGTTCCCTATCCCTGCGCGGGGGATGCCAGGCAGCCCTTCCCACCCTCTGGATCCGCACAGCAAAGCACATGGCCACATCCCCCCCGCAGAGCTGCCCTGCTGGGCCGGGAAATGCCCCCGGCTGGGCCAGGGTCTCAGTCTGGGAATAACCTGGCCAGGCTCCCCATGGCTCAGGCTGTGCCAGGCTCCCCACAGCTCCTGCTGTGCCATCCCCATTGAACTCATTCTGGTCAACAGCCCCACAACTCCCCCCGACTCAGCCGGGCTCCTCTCCCTCATTTATCGGCTCCGGCGGTGGCTGTGCTGCCACCGGGCTCAGCGACGAGCCCGGGCGAGCAGCAAAATGCACAAAGTACGGTTAGAAGGTCTCAGCTCCCCGTGGCTCCCCTCAAACCCGGAGCTCAGCGGTGCTGCCGAGAGCAGCTCCATCCCAGGGAGGGAAACGCCGATCCCAGCACCTGCAGCTGCCGGTCCCAGGCGAGCACAAAAGCCATCTCAGCCACGCGGGGAGTTCCCGGCCGGCTGGCAAAGCGCTGACGCCAGAACCCGGGCGAGAGGGCGTTTGGGGACAGGGGGCCGGCCACGCTGCTCCTGCTCGGGAGCACAAAGGGCCTCCTGCCCGCCGGCTCCCAGCTGCTGAATCCTGGGGGAGGCTGGTGGGGAGGGAAAGGATTAATCACGGCTATTGCAGATCCAAACTTGACACGTTTTGGGGCGTTTCTGCTCCACTTTCCCTTCGGATGGTTTGGGCAGAGGGGTGGGGAGCAGGTGCCAGGCTCATCCCCAGCCTCCCCAGCTTGGCACCACATGACATCCTATCCCAGGGTAGCAAAGCTGCTCCCGGAGGAGCCGAGGGCACCCAGGTCCTCCTGGCACTGTGCAGTATCTTTTAAATAAAAACCAGTGCTGAGGTGGCCATATATCCCCAGCATGGAGCACCAAATGGCACTGGAAGCATCAGGCTTGGGGTCTGCTCCAGACAGACAGGTGGCCCAGAGGCTCAGCCCTCCTGCAGGGAGGAACCCTGTCCAGGCCGAGGAACCCATGTCCTGCCATCCCCACCCTGCCCTGCCAGCCTGGCTGCCGGAGGAGGTGCCAGCGATCCCCAGGGCAGCACAGTCACCAGCGCACGGGGCTGTGACTGGAAAGTGCTCGGGGACCTGGAGAGTAGGCAGTGCCACCACCGAGAGCAGTGCAAGGCTTTCCCAGTGGGCTCCAAGCAGGACGTGGCACCCTGGCACACAGCACCATCCCCAGCACATTCTTCGGGGACCTCGGCTGGCACAGCCCCCCAGACACACGTCTTCTCCACACCCCAGGGCTGGCCTGGCTGCAGCCTCCTCCCAGTCCCACAGGAGATGAGCCAGACTCCCCGGGAGACACCGTGGCTGCCATGAGGAGGGCGAGGGTGTTGGCAGTGCCAGGCTGCCCAGCCATGGGGGCCGTGGGCACCGGGATGCGCTTCCCGGGGGAAACACCCACGGCTCCGCCGGGGGTACCCGCGTGGGGTGGCGGAGCAAAGGGGGTTTTGGGGCGGGGTGGGGTGTTGAACTTTTGAACCCACAGGCAGGAGATCAGTGCATTACCTTAACGCGAGTTAAAAATAACCGTCTCGTCTCCCGAAATGAGCCTGTCTGCAATTACAGCTTGGCATGTCTGCTCCGGAGCGTCCCCGGGCTGGCACCGCGCCAGGCGGCGGCGGCTGCGAACAACCCTCGCCTTTCTTCTCCTCTGTGGTGGTGTTGCCTTTTTTTTATCTCTTCGTTAGTTTTTTTTTGTTTGTTTGTTTTTTTTGCAGGGGTTTTGGGGTTGGTGTTTTTTTGTTTCGTCCCCCTTCCCAAGTAAATCCAAGGTTGGCTGCTCAGCACCCCTGGCTTGGGCTCCCCACCCCATCCACCCACCCAGCCACGGGCACGTCTTCAAAAGCACCCACCGCCCACAGCGTGGTCATGTTGTGCCCCCAAGGTCATGTTGTGTCCCCGAGGACAGGGGGACACTGCCAGTAGCCCACGCTCCCAGGAGGGGGGTGCAGTGGTTGGTACGAGCTGGCCCGAGGTGGGTCCGAGGGTCCTTCCCACACTGCCCTTGCACCCCGATGCAGATCCGAGCGCAAGGCATGGGCTGAGAGTGTGTGGGGAGCCTGGCACACCCCGGACACACACACAGGAGGGCGAGGGAACACGTGCCAATGGAGACGTGTGGGCACAGGCAGTGGGTGCCCAGCAGCATCGCTGTGGGCAGGCACAGGCAGGGGTCTGCCTGCACCAGGGGAGCCGGGGGGGAGTCACCCCACTGCCAGCATCCAGGGCTGTCTGGGCAACCTCCTTGGCCTCATGGCCCCAGGGGAGCAGCAAGCTGGGCTGCACCACTGCCCATCCTGGCATCCCTGGCTGGGTGCATACAAAGTGCCACCAACCCCAGCAGCAAAGCCCAAGAGCCTTCCTGCTGTCAAGCCCTGACTGGCATGGAGAGATGCACAGGGTGGCACAGGCATGGTGGGGAGGGGAAGGATGAGTCCCTTGCTGACAAAGTAAGCACCAGGACGTAAAACCCACTATCACCCCATCCTGCTGCTGACCCCTGGGGCAGCCCCCTGCTGCTGTCCCCCCCCAGCCCACGGGACAACAGCAGTTCTCAGGAATGGACACCTGCTAGTGGAAGGTGTCCCTGCCCATGGCAGGGGGTTGCAACAAGACAATCTTCAAGGTCCCTTCCAACCCCAGCCGGTCTGTGACTGTGATTCTCCAACACCCCACAGCCACACAGACCCGTAGCAGGCAGCAGCTCAGGATGCCCCAGGACACTGGAGTAGCCCTGCTGGGAGGGAAGGGACTAGCCTGCTCTGGGGGTCCCCGTGTCCCCCCCAGCGTCGGGTGCCTCCTCCTCCTCCCCGCGGCGGGTGAAAGCGAGCTTTGTGCCGGGGCTTTCAATTCTCCTGGGCTGGCGCCCGGCCAAGGCACCACATAATAATGAACAGATGCTGTCCAAAATGAGCCTGAGCGGCAGACAGGCGAGCCTCCCGTGTCCTTCCATAACCCAAAGTGCCTTTCACCTCGGCTCTTCGGTGGGAGCCGACAGGAAGTGTCAGGCTAATTAAAAGTAATGGGAGCGAGGAGCAGGGACCCCACTGGGGGGTCAGGGGCAGGCAGCTGCCTCCCCACAGGCAAGGCTGGGGTGCAGGGGGGTGGCAGGGCAAGGGGAGATCCAGACCCAGCTCCAGAGCATCCCCATGGAACATCCAAGGGCATGGATGTGGGGCTTGGGATGAACCCCAGGCAGCCTGGGGATGGAGGTCCAACCGTGCCCAGAACACGTTGGTGCACTGAGAAGGGGAGATTCATCCCCTTCCTGTGGGGTCCCCGTGTGAGGACACAGGGTTGACCGGTGTCCAACCACATTCCCTAAGCCCATGGGACCTCCCACTGCCAGCAGCATCCCAGTGAGGGTCCCACTGGGATGAGAAGCCCGGCCAAGGAGCTCGAGCTCACTCCCACAACACGTCTGGCCTGACTGGGAGAACAGCCTCCCTAGAAAAATATTTACAAGGCTTTTTAATTATAAAATTCATTTTCTAGGCCAGGATGCTGGTCCTCTCATCCCAGCACTGGGAAGCAGAGGGAGGGATGCACACAGGGATCCACGGGGGGATGGATGGAGAGAACGCTGGGCTGCGAGCGCTCTTCTAGTCCACGGGATCTTAACTGTAGTTTATATTCCAGTGGTTATTAAAAATAAAGGGGGAGAGTAGGGGGGAAGCTAAGAGCAGAGCAAGCTGTTCATTTGGAGCCTTTCCCTGGGGTTTAATAAAGCCCCACTCGCTGCTGTAGTATCATTTTTATGCTATCATAAAGCTGGACCATTTAGCAGGTTTGTGTTACTTCAGCAGTTAGCGCTGCATGAGAAGCGATTCCAGAAGAGGGGAGAGAGGGGGAAAAAATATTAGAAGATGAAAACCTCCAAAAGGAGAGAGAAAAATGAGGTGGGAAGGAGGAAAGGGGATTCCTCCCGGCCACGCCGCCGGCAGCGCTGCAGCGCATCAGGGCAGCTCGGGGGGATGCCAGTGGGCTCCCCCATCCCTGTGAGAAGCCAGGGACAGGCAGGAGACACCTGCTCCAGGGCTGGGGTGCTGAAGGGTTGGGGACCTCAGCCCAGCATCCGGGGGGACCCTCCCTGTGCTGTAGGAAAGTGTCAGAGGGGTCCCCTCACACGAGGGGATCCCAGGGGTGTTGCACCTGTGGAGACCAGAGAGCCAGGGCGGCTTATCCAGGAGCTGTTGGGAATGATGGGGGTCCCTGAGGTGAAGGAGCCGCAGCTCCCCCTGGCCCTGGGTGGTCCCCAGGGTGACCGGACACTCCCAGCCCCTCTGCTCCCGGCCCTGGGCAGCTCTCCGGGGAGCATCAGGCTCTCCGTGCCGCTGGAAAAATCTCCATATATGGAGAAGATGGGATACGTGACTGAGCTGAGCTGAGCCAAACCGCCCCAACGGGAGCCCCCACCGGGCAGCCCCCATTCAGATGAGGTCCCGGGGCTGTGCCCCCGCAGAGCCCCCTGAGCCAGGGGGCACCCCCAGGGCTAATCCCAGCACAAACAGGAGCTGTGCACCCCCAGAGACCGGTCACCCCATCCCCCCTGTGAGGCCCCTCTTCATCCCTGTGCCACCCCCATGGCACCATGGGGGTGCCCTCACTGGCACCCTGACTGCCTTCCATGAGGGGAAAGTCATCCCCATCGGTCCAGGTGCTGGGATGGAGCCTCTCCAGCTGCACTGGGCAACGCTCCAGAGGCACTGTCCCCATCCAAGAGGGCAAGGGCCGGGGCTGGGGCAGGGGGTGGCACCAGTGACAGAGCCACAGAGCCAGGAGCTGCTCCCCTAGAGGATGCCCTTGGGATGCCCAGCCAGGCTCTGCCTCCGTGGTCACAGCTCAGGGGTCTCCACGTGCAGCAGGGAGGGGAAGCACCCTGGTCCCCAAACGCCCCAAATCCTTGAGCAGCAATGGGCACTTGGGCCACACTCTCACCCAAACACCATTTCCACACCTTTTTCTCCCTAATTCATTTCCATCATGCCCTGCAAGAAGACAGTGGCACTCGGTGGGGGGTGTCTCTGCATGGCAGCCTCCAGCCCCGAGCACACAGCACTCCCATGGGCCTCCAGCCCCTGGCAGCCCCTGGTAGCCCCTGGCAGCCCCGGCCCCTGTGCCGCCGCTCAGCCGACCCGGCAAGAGAAAGGAGGAGGAGGAGGAGGGAGGGCTAGGAAATTAAGGTTTTCAGTGCTGTCAGAGCCGCATCAAACAGGCATCCACCAGCTGATGGCTTGATTGTTATATTTTGGATGTCAAACCGGAGCAAGCAGAACCCTTTAAAATGCATCAGTGCCGCTGCCTTTCTGACGGAGGGTGTTGGTTTCCCATTAACGAGAGGGAAGCGTGAGCTGGAGCAGAAAACTTCAAGCGCTTTGGAATTGATAAAATAACAACTCCCTAATTAAGCAGAACTGTCAGTCAGCAGGCACCCGCTGCCCTGCATTGGGAAGCAGCAGCAGCAGCTCCCGGTGCACGAGTCTGACACGCCGGCTCAGCCCCTGCAGCACGGGGGGCAGGGGGGATGCACATCCCGGGGGGCAGCAGCCAGAGCACCCTCCCATGCTCCCCATCACACCTAGCTGGGTCCTGGTCCTGACACTGGGCACAGCTAAGGGGTTTGGGTGCTGTGCCTCGGTTTCATGAGTTCACCATGAGTGATGTGGCTGCCCCATCCCTGGAAGAGTCAGATGGGGCTTGGAGCAACCTGGGATAGTGGAAGGTGTCCCTGCTTGCTCGTGGCAGGGGGTGGAACGAGATGGTCTTTAAGATCTCTTCCAATCCAAACCATTCCATGAGTTTCTGACTATGAAACCATGTCATGCAAAGCACAGCCTGGCGGAGGAGAGGTCTGACCCCAAAACACACCCCGTGCCAGCATGCTGCCCATCTGAGAGACAACAGCCAGCCTGGGGCACACACTCCTGAGGGACACATGGGACACCGTGGCCAGGTGTGGGTTCAGCATCCCCACCACCAGCTGGATGCAGGAAGGGGTATGGCTGTGAAGGTCCTCCCAGTGCCAGAGCAGGGCAGAGAGGTTTTGGAGAAGTCAAGAGTAGGGTTTGAAGTGTCCAAGGCCAGGTTGGATGGGGCTCTGGGCAGCCTGGGCTAGTGGAAGGCGTCCCTGCCTGTGGCGGGGGGGTGGAACTGGATGAGCTTTGAGGCCCCTTCCAACCCAAACCATTTCCATGATTCTACAAAGTCCTGCCAGAGCAGCAGCCCTCGGCCAGGCCCTCAGACCTCCACCATCCCGCTCCCTCCAGCACGAGGAGGCTGAAAGGGGCTCATTACAGAAGCAGCCGAGACCTCCCTGTGACTCTGCCGAGCGGGGAGATGAACTGCTGTGGCCCTGCCACGCTTCTCCCCGGCCTGGGGCCAGAGGGATACGGCATCTACAGGGCTTGAAACAGCCACCAGTGCCCACTACCCCAAAACCAACTGCCCAGCACTCTGGGTGCTCCCTTGGCACCCAGGGGAGGGGACACCGAGGGGGAGCAGGGGACAGTCAGGAGTGATATGGAGCTGTCGGGAAGGTGTTTAACCCCCGACATCCTGGTGTCTGGTGAAACCACTGCACAAAGGGGGCCTCTGCTTCTCGCTCTGGGCTATTGTCAGCCCTCACACCACCATCCCCAGCTGAAGACTGAGCACCTGCAGCACCAGGAGAGGCTCCAGGGCACCCCGCTCTGCCCTGGGCACCCCGCTCGGGCCAGCCCAGAGCGCAGGCAGGTGAGGCAGGACTCTTTGCTCAGCCCAGCTGGGGGGTTCAAATCCCAGTGCCATTGTGAGGGCAAGGGAGGTTTCCATGGGGGAACCAGCCCACAGTAGTGCAGTCCTGGCAGCAGAACCACCTGCTCAAAGCCCAGGCAGAGCCCTGGCACATGCTCCAACCTGGAGATGGGCCAGGAAAGGAGAGAGCATTCCATCACAGGGTGCACAGGGTGCACAGGGTACACACAGGTGAGCCCATCTGAGCAAGTAGCCCCTCTACATGCCCCTGGATTTGCAGCTGGACCCTGAGCCTGCCCTCCCCTTGCACATCATGCACCACGAAGCCCCCACTGACACATGTGGCTGCCTGGGAATCACTTTGCTCCTCATCCCAGCCCTCCCAGGCCCCAGTCCAGAGCCTTCACACACCTCCCCGACACATCTCCAAGACCCCATGAGTGTATGTCCCCTGCTGTCCCCACCAGGTGTGAGTCCTGGGGAGACCCTTCTCTGCTAGCACGTGCCCAGGGCTGTGCAGGTCTTGCCCCGGGTGGAGGTTTGAGAGGCACCACACAACCACCACCTTCTGCCACCTCCACAGCCCCGACACCCTTCCCTGGCCAATCTCCACACCAGGGGGACACTGGCTGCCCTCTGCCCACCCATCACGAGTGGGTGCCCAACCTCCACATAACACCAGCCCCCACAGCCCAGATACAGGTGCCACAGATTCCAGCCTTCCTGCCCCAAAAGAGCCCCATTTTCACCCAAGAAGGACCCCCTGAGGTGGGCCGGGTCCAGAGCCAGGACTCGCGTGCCAGGGTCGCAGGCTGGTGTAAGAGCCCCCGGAGCCTCCTCACACACTAATCACACTGGAGGTGACAGGGCTTAGGGGAGGACTTAAGAGAAACCCACTCCTTTTTACTGACACCATCTGGACACAGCCGATCTCTTCCCCCTTCCCAGCGCAGCACCAGCCGGAGGGGCAGGGGCCAGGGTGACCCTCAGACCCAGCGCTCCCCGTGCCCTCTCCCGTGCCAGGGATCCCCAGCTCCCACCAAGCAAGACAGGAATACTGTCCCTGCCAGGGAATCCTAAAGAGCCCACAGTGCCAGCCGGGATCGGAGCCGGGGAATGCCAGCTTGGAGCTGAGGGGACCGTGTGCTGCCTGCACGGCCGTCCCCCGGGAGGGGGACGCAGCCCCGGGGAAGGCGGGGGCTGAGACGAGAGGACGCACTGGGTACAAGCCAGCCCGGAGACACCTGTTCGGGGACAGCCCTCCCTCCGGCTGTGCTCCCGGGCACGCCACCGGCACGCGGGGACCTGGCACGGCAGGGACAGGAGAGCCGTGACGTGGGGTTGTCATTCACCGGACCCCGGTGCTTGGACACCTGGGAGAGCCGGCCACGACCGCGCTGCCCGTCGCTATCCCCAACCCCCGGGAGCACGGTGGCCACGACCCCGCTGCCCGTCGCCATCCCCGACCCCCGGGAGGACGGTGGCACCGCTCCGGCGCTCAGCTCGAGCCTGGCGGGTGACACGGGGACAAGCTCACCCCGGTTCTAACACGCAACACCACGAGGCACCGGCTCTCCCCAAAACTTGTCCGAGCCCTTATCTCCCCAACCGTGAAGACAGCGGGGATCCCCCAGACCGCCCAACCAGAGCCAAGCTCCGGCTGCCCCAGGAGAAGCCTCCAAGCTCTGGCACACCTTCGGGAGAGGGGCAAAGTTGCGCTGGTGTTGGGGTCAGGGGGTGAGGTACCTTCCAGCCGGCGGAGCTGTTGCTGTCTCCTTTATCCTTAAAGTAGGGAACGTATCGCACCATCCAGTCGTAGATTTGCGAGAGGGTGAGGCGCTTCTCCGGCGAGCTCTCGATGGCTTTGGTGATGAGGTCGGCGTAGGAAAGGTTGCCCCAGGCGTTGCGCCGGGAGGTCTTGGCCTTGCGGAGCTGCCCCACATCCGCGCCGGGGGGCGGCGGGGGCGCGGCGGCGACTCTGCGCTCCACCGGGGCCGCCGCGTTCTCGGCTCCGTCCCCGCCGGCCGCCAGTGCCGGGGGTCTCCCCGCGCCCCCATCCTCCTCCTCCGCCGCCAAGTCGGGGTGGGGGAGAGGCCAAGTGCAAGAGCGGGGCCGGCTCTGCGGCTCGAAATCCGGGTCGATCTCCACCTGATGCGCCTGGAGCTTTTCTTCCATGGTCCCCTCCCCGCCGTCCCCCTACAGCCCCCCCCTGGAGTTACGGGCGGTTTCCACCCAAAAAAAAAAAAATAAACACACAACAAAAACCCCAAAATCTCGAGAAGGAGAGGAGTGCGAAGGCGGGCTCCTTGCCCGGCTGGAGGGGAGAGGGGAAGGAGGAGCCGCTCGGGTCCTGGCGGGGGGAGCCCCGAGTCCGGCGGCTCTAGGAGGCGGCTCTGCCGGGAGCGCCGAGCCGGGGCACGCGCTGCATGGTCCTCGGCCGCCTCTCCAGCCCCGGCCGAAGCGGGGGTGTGTTTTTTTGGTTCGGATTTGGTTTTGGTTCGCTTTTTACCAGCCGCGGAGCTCCGGAGCGGTTCCCGGCTCGGCGGCCAGCGGGGCGGCTGCGGGCGGGCAGGGCGCGGGGGCGGCCGCATCCATCGGGCTGGCTCAGGCAGCAACAGATGAACCGGGGCGAGCGGCGGCGGGCAGCATCCTCGGCCGGGCACCGGCGCGCTCCGGGGCACCTGGGCGGGGGAAAAGCGGGACGGAGCTGGCGGGGGGAGCCCTCGGCGCGGCGGGCGCAGCCTCCCGCGGGCGGCCCGGCGCTAGGTCCGGCGTTGCGGCGGAGCCATGCTGGCGGGCGGCACGCACCTGACAGCGCCGGCGAGGGCGGCGGCGGGCGGGCTCCCGCCCCTACGCCCCCCCGCTCCGCTTCAGCGGCCGCGCACCTGCCCGCCGCCGCCGCCGCCGCCGCGCTGCCGCCACGGCGCGGGCGGGCCACATGCTGGAGCGGCTGCTCGCTCGCTCGTTCGTGCGTTCCTTCGCTCGCTCGCTCTCTCCTTCCCTCCCTCCGCCGTGCCCGTTCCCGAATGCGGGCGCCGCCGTGACACAGGGGGAGGGCCCGGAGGGGCGGGGGGAGGGCGGGGGAGGGGAGTGCCCCCGCGCCGCGCGGGGCAGCGGCGGGGTGGGACGGGATGGAGCGGAGCGGAGCCCCCGGCCCCAACCCCGGCCCCGCGCCCCCCCCGCCCCGGCCCGGGCCGCGACCCCCCGCCCGGCCCCGCCGCGGCCCCACGTGCGCCCCGGGCGCCCCCCATTGTAGCCCCGGGGCCGCCACCGCCGCCCCATTGGCCGGAGGCGCCCGGCGGCCACGCCCCCCTCGCGCGCTGATTGGCCCGGTGCCGGCGGGACGCTCCGGGCGCGAGGGGGGGATGAATGGGGAGGAGGGAGAGGCCCCGCCCACCTAGGGTGACGTCACGGACTCCGGCTGCATCCGCGCGTCACCCCGGGCAACGCGGGGCACGCCCCCTTCGCTGCGGGCCACGCCCCCGAGAGCCTCGGCCACGCCCCCGCCGGGGGACATCCCGCGAGCGGCCCCGCCCACCGCGGGCAGACACGCCCCCTAGAAGGAGGCCACGCCCCTTCACATGAGGCCATGCCCCCCGCCCACCTTGTGGCGGCCCCGATCCCGACCCGGCTCCCACCCCGATACCAAACCCGACCCGGCCCCGACCCCGGCCCTGCCCGCAGCCCGCCGGGCCCAGCAGCCCGGTGGCTCCCCGGTGGTGTCACCGCAGGGGACGCGGTGATGTTTAGTCAGACACACGAAGCCCACCCGGGGCCTGGCAGGGCAGGAGGGCAGGGGCGCTGCCCCAACCCGCACACCCCCGGCACCCACGAGGGTGCAAACACCTCATCCTGCACTCACACGCATCTCTCACCCAGCACCCGCGGGGGACACACGCCTGAGCCCTGCCCGTGCCCACTCCGCTGCCTGCACCCCAACACACGCCTCCTCACACCCACCTTTTTCCCCTCCCCACCACCCCAGGACGGGCAGCCACTCTGCCCGTCCCCACCCGCCGTGCCTGGCTGGCCCTGGGAACACTGTCACTGAGCTCCCTGAATCCCCCCGGGCTTTGTCACCCTAAGTGCCACCAGCTGTGCCTGTAACAGTGTCTTTCCTGCCACAGTCACGTGCGGTCCTGCTCCTGCAGCCCCGTTCCTGGTCCGAGGGGACGGGCTGAGGTTACCCAAGCAACTGAGCAGCTGATGGTTCCAGCCTGGGAGTGCTCGGCCTGACAGCTCTAATAATATAATAAAGTATAATATAATCTAATAGATATAATATAATAAATATAATACAATACACAGGCGGGAGTTGACAAGTGCTCTGTTTCACAACCCACAGCGACAGTGGTGGCTGCAGAGGCTCCAGCTGTCCCTGGGGCACAGCACAGCACGAAGGCTTGGGGGGTGTGTTCCCTCATTCCCTACCAGGCAGCTGGGGACCTGCTGGCCAAGCCCCTCATCTCCTTGGTTCCACAAGCCCCGGAGGGCTGAGCCAGGCTGGCATCAGACATGCCCTGGCCATCTTGGCTATGGGGGTACCAGAGCACTCTCAGGACAGACCTGACCCCAAACGCCCCCTGACCCCACAGACCCCAGAGTGGTGCTACCGTGCTCATCTCCCTGTGCCTCCCTCCTCCCCAGAGCATTTCTCCAGCGACTATCCCAAGTTTCCCTTGCTGTGGTTTACGTCCTTCCCCTTCCCGAAGATCCACAGGCAGAACCGTTCCCTCTCCACAGCCTTTTGCCCATTTGGAGCCAGGAGTGTTTCTTCCCTCAGTCTTGCCTTAGTCAAAACACTCCCACATTTCTCACCTGCTCTTCCAGTCTTGTTTTCCCAGCCCAGTTCCCCAGTGCCGAGCTGAGTGGAGGGTTGAGCCTGCACAGCCCTTCCCGTGCCTGTCCCTACCTGGTGCTGCTCCCTTTCTCTTGCAGCACTTCTCTTCCTGCCCTGCAGCAGGTGCCTCTCCCTGAGCCAACTCATCCCTTGGGGACAGCGCTCAGAGCTCCCTGCCCGTGCTGCCAGATCACCATGGAGCTTCATCAGTGCCTAATTCTGCAGGACCACACTGGGCTCACTCCCCTGCTGCCTCAGTTTCCCCACCTGCACAGCAGAACTGCCCCAGACACACAGGGATGGCCCTCAGGGGGGAGGTGACAGGCCTGTTTTGGACAACTTTGTGACTCCTCGCACCTAAAAGCAACCAAAGCTGCTCCCACCCCATGGTACTCCTATCCCATGGTGCTCCCATCCCATGGTGCTCCCATCCCTGGCATCCCTTGCACACCCCTCACCCGCTGCTCCAGAGCCTGGGATGAGCGTGGGCACAGCAGGTCCAGGGGGAAAGAGCAGAGCAGAGTAGAGCCATCAGGGCAGCAGCAGCAACAGGGAAGGGGGTGATGGGTGGTTGGTGCTGCAGGGTCTTGGGATCCTTGGGAAGCAGTCACAGCCCCAAACCTGCCACAACTCAAGGAGCACCCTCAGGCACATGGTGGGATTGTTGGGGTGTCCTGTGCAGGGCCAGGAGTTGGACTCATAGATCCCTGTGAGTCCCTTCCAGCTCAGGATATTCTGAGATTCTATGATCTTTCCCATTCCAGTGCAGTCCCTGCCAGATGCAACTCCCCAATCTGTCCTTTCCCTGACGGCTTCCAGCAGCACCTGGACAAAGGTGTTCCATGGAGTGTCCTGCTTCCCCCTCTCTGCCCATCCTGCCAGGAAAGGGGGCTCCTCTGCCCCCCAGCTCTGGGGCATGAGCCAGTTTGCTCTTGATGATGATGAAGCCATTCAGCAGCTTGGTTTGTGGTGTGAAGCTCACACTTCAGGAGCGGGAGGGGAGGGGTGACAGAGATGTGCCCAGCCTTGGTAAGGTGCCCACCACCTCCAAGGTGGGAAGAGTGAGGCTGAAAGGGCAAACAGGAGCTCAGTGGGGATGGAGTGGGCAGGACCAACTCTGACACATTCTGCCATGCACATGTGAGCTGCTCCTCGCACGCAAGGGTGTCAGTGAGCGGGGCTGTACCTGCCCTGTCTCAGCTCTGCCCCCAGAAAGCACTGGAGCTGTGCCCACCAGCAGTGGGTGGATAGGCTGGTGGATGTTCCAGTGCCTGGGGGTGGTGGATGTTGCAATGTTTGGCTGCTGCGAGTCACCTGCAAAACTGCTCTGCATGGTCTCAGGATGGTGTGAACAGGGGGACCTCCAGTGGGTACCTCAGCACTGCCCCCCAGGGCAAACCCTCGCTGGACAGGGGGAGCTGGGAGGGCAGGGTCTGGGCAGAGCTGGGGGATCATAGCCCTCCACATGACAGGAGAGGGGCCGGTTGTGGGATGAGGAGGAGGAGGAGGAGGAGGCGGAGGAGGAGGTGGAGGAGGAGGAGGTGGAGAGCTGCTGCTCCAGGCATCTCCTCATGGACCAGATCCCAGGAGGGCATTGCAGCCTGAGCTCCTGCTCCCCCATCTCCCTGGCAGTTCTGGGCAGAGCCAAGGCTTGCTGTTCTGGTGCTGGTGTCACCTCCCATCTCACCCCACCGGGCCAGCAGGACCTTCATCTTTCCTCCATCTGAATGGTTCCCACAACATCCCATGTTCAACACCCCACAACAACCCCTCTACCCTTTCCACCCCTACCCAGATTGACACCTGAGAGCTGTTTTGGGGCCCCCATCCCCTTCACCATTCCAGCAGCTCCAGGGTCCAGGGCAGAACCCCACAGGTGGTGATGGAGCTGCGGGAAGCAAGGAGGAACCACGCTGGGCAGGGCTGTGCTGGAAGGCAGGTGGGATATCTGCCCATGCCAAAAACCACCAGCAGGCTCCAAGGACTGTGTTTGGGACCAGTTTGTCCAACTGCCAAGGAAAAATTCAGCTTCTAGCATCACAGCTCAGCATTCCCAGCTGCAAGGGCACCAGGGGATAGAGGGAGAGTGGCATCAGGGGAGAGGGGAGCACCCCGGTGTGCCCATCACATCCATCAGCCTCACCTCATGCCCCTGATCCCAATGGGAATCACCAGTTGTTGGGTGTCTGCAGAGAGCTGGATGGGGGGAAGCACCGAGACAACCCCAGCAGCGTGTGAGGCGCCTGCTCTGCTTTGGGAGGCAAAGCCATACGTGCAGCACATCCTGTGAAATGACAATTCTCCCAAATGCTAATTTGGGCCCTGGAAATGACACGTGTGACGATCCCTCGTCGCCTCCTCCCCGGGAAGTCGCGGCGCGAGAGGAGCTCAAGCGGCGCCGATTAAAAAGTACTTTCACGGAACATAAAGTGGAAGTTAAGTGAGGGAAATGATAAAGTCAGAATGAAATATTTTTACTTTCCTGCAATGAACTTGGGTATTTTGACATGCTCAGAATAAACATTTTGACACTGCTGAAAGGAGAAAGTCAAAGTGATTCTGGGAGGCTTCTTCCTGGGGAAAATGGCAGCGAGATCGACAGGTTCCCAGGGAAAGATTTGATTCCAATAAACCCCTGCTATCTGATGGAAAACCATCCCAGGCAGTGTTTTCTGTCAGCCCTGCACAGAGAACAGGTTTCCAGGTGAGACCAGCACCTGACTAGCTTCCCAGAACTGTAGCAGGGAGGGAAATTTGCCTTCATCCTGCTGGGAAAGGGAGACATAGGGTAGGATGGATTCAGCCTGTGCACCTCAGGTCTGGATCCTCCCCCACCTCATAAGGGCTGATGCTGAACCCCCAGTCTGTGTAAGAGGCACAGGCAGTCCAACAGCAGCAGGGTTTGTCCCCCCCTTCATGGTCATGCTCATGGTCACATTGTGTCAAACCAAGTGTGTCACAGAGGGCTAAATTTTCATGCTTTTATTTGAGGAAATTCCAAGAATTATTTTTATTAGTTGAAAACCCAAATCATTGCATTCTGAAGAGTTGGAGTTTTGCTGAAAAAACAGACAGATACTTTAGCAATAGGCTACTGTACCTGATGGCTCCATGTTTCATGTGATACCAGATGGGTGGAAAATTTCTGACCAACCTTTGGTGCAAAATTTCCAACCAATCTTTGGTGCACACTCCAGGTGTTGAATTTTGCTTCAGAACAGCATTTAGGGAAAATCTGTTCTTTAATAATAGTAATGCCTAATAATAGTTTTCAATGCTAATTCTTGGCAGCAATTCCCTGTGATTAAATATACCTTTGCTTGGTAGAAAATGATGTATGTCATGCAACAGATTCGTCCACCCTCTAATCTCCCCTTCAGGCACAGCCACCATGGCCAAGCACGAGAGCAGGGAAATCTGCAGCCCAGCACACAATTCCCTGTGTCCAACGGGCTGCAGCAGCTCCTCTGGGCTCAACATCACCCTGATGGCTCACAGACACTTATCACAGCTCCACACAGAGCCCCTCACCAGCTAAATGAGGACCCCTTGGGCAAGAGACCTTAGCAGATGTGGTTGATTCCTTGCACTGGTGTCCCACGGGTAAAAGGGCATGAAATCCTTGCCAGAGACACAGGTCATCAGCGGGGCTGTGCCAGTCCCCTTGGGAACCATTTCATGGCAGCTGAGCTCCTTCAGGACCCCTCTCCACTTTCCAGGTCTGTATAGGACTGTGCCCCATGTCCCTGCACTGTGGGTGCTGCTGACCCGGGGGGAATCACCAGCACCATCCACCTCCCCCAGTGTGACCACAGGGGAGGCCATTGGTGAGAGAGAAGCAGTGACTGGGGGAGGTTGGTGCTGTTGGTGACACTGGGCAGGTTGGTGCTGTTGGTGACCCATGTGGAGGTGAGCCAAAGGGTCCCAGCACCCCTACAGGCACTGCACTGGGGGTCCCCAACATCCCTGCACGATGGCACCTGTGCCAAGGCTTGGTCATCCCTGAATTTGTGAGATTGATCCCTCAGGCTGATCAGTCACAGCTTCTTCAATAGCTTCAGCCTCTATTTGCATTTAGAGGCAGAACATTCCTCTCCAGATTGCATGCTAATGCAGCATCCCGGAATCCCTGTGTGAGCGCTTCCTAGTTAGTCTCATCTGCCTGAGTGAGCTGAAAACTGTTAAACACATTGAGTGTGTCAGACCAGATATTATCAGAAATGAGACTACCTTTCGCTGGCACCCACAGCTCCCAGACACATAGCAAAGAGTTATTTCAATCTTTTCCAGCTGTCTCCCATGTTTCTAGAGAGGCTCAGCTCTGACAGGTCTTTTAACCCTTTGCTTCCCTTTCCTTGCCTTGCCTTCCCTTGCCCTGCCTTGCCTTGCCTTCCCTTGCCTTCCCTTGCCTTGTCTTCCCTTAGATGATGGTATTTTGGTTTGTTCTTTACTCTCCTGGGCTTCAGGAGCCACTGCTGGCCTGGCCCAGCTCCTCACCATCCCATCACCCCTGCAGGTTCATCTCCACCAGCACCAGCAGTGTCTCCCAGCACCCTGCAGCTTGCTCACACATCCCACAGCCATCCCAGCTGGAGGCAGCTCTGGCAACCCTGGGTGCCCACATCCAGCCCTCTCCCCTCCAGTTTTGGATCCCCCCACACTTCACACTGGGCTTCACAATTTGTTACCAACCCAAAGGCTCTTGGCCACCGGCTCTGTCCCTCCCCAGCCCAGCTTGGCGGCCGCCCCAGCACCTCCTCCTTGGAGCGTGGCTGCTTTCCCAGAGCACATTCTGCCTGTGCTGCTCTACGAGGCTGCCTTGGAGCAGGAGCAGGAGCCAGGAGTAAAGCCCCGGTTGCATGGCCAGCGTGTTTGAGAAGGGCCATCTGGCCGGGCTTGCCGTCCAAGCCCAATTTGCTGGATGGTTTTGAAGGTCACTGAGCAGGGACTGAAGGCACTTCCATATTTTCTTATATAAATAACAGCATTTCCAAGGGAGAGAGAGCAGAGGAGTGGGAAGGATCTGGGGGTTACTCCCACCCTCCCTACCAAACGGGGGGGAGGGCAGGACACTGGAGCACAGACACACACACAGATATGTGTGACACTCCCATGCGTGCAGTGTCCTGTGCACACACATGCCACATGCACCCATCCACATGTGCACGTGTGCCCACACTCAGGTGTGTGTCCATGCACACACACACACACACACACACACACACACACACACACACACACACACACACACACGTAGATGCTCCATGCAAGCACCCACACACACCTGTGCCAAGGACTGAGTTCTTCCAGCTGGGACAGGCTCCATCCCCCAGCCAGGATGTGCTGGCAGCCCCCAGAGCCCTCTGATCTGGCAACAGAGCTGGGTTCCCTATGGAAGCAGAATCAGGCCCCCTCTGGAAGCAATGCCCTCACGTTCATGGGCTCCAGAGAACACCTTGTAACTCCACAGCAGCCAGGAGCAGGACAAGAATGTCCCAAATTCTGCAAGACCCTCAAAGACCCCTTGTTCCAGGTCTTCCCACACCCTTCCACAGCCATCCAGCCTTCTCCTACTCTGCACAGACTGAGATCCAGCACCCAGCACCCAGCTGCAGCGCTCAGGACCTTCTCCCAGCCACACTGAGCACCAGCCCTGTGCCATTTAACCAGACCAAGGCTCCCTGTTGTTTCCCTGGAGAGCCCTGGAGGACAGCCCTGGGCTCCCACTGCTCCTCGGTGCTGGCCAGGTGCCCACATCGTGCCATCCACAGCCCAGACACCTTCCTTTGCCCCTTGGAGAGCAAACGCTCCAGGCAGGAGGCTGGGTCACCAGCCAGGAATGAAACATCCCTGTATCAGCCCTGCACGGATCCTGGAAAACCAGAGGGGAGGTTTGCCAGGGCTGTTGCACTGGGAGTCTGCAACGGGTTTATGTCCATGCCCACTCCCACCATCCCCAGTCAGTGCTAAAGATTCCACTTTCCCTGGACAGCCCTACTGTGGGTGCAGGGAGAGCAGGAGTCCTGGCAGGAAAGGGCATGGATGGGAGAGCCCTTCCAGAGGCAAAGATGCAGCCTGTGATGCCACAGCCCGAGGAAAGCCTGCAGGGGGAACAGGGCTGAGCTGGGGGGCACAGAGGCCCGATGCTGGAGGGCTGAGTGTCTCCCAGTGCCTCAGGACCCCTCGGTGAGGTGCAGGGCTGAGCTCCGTGGCGGGGACACACAACCCCCTTCCCGAGCAGCCCTGGGGGTCTTCCCACAGAGCCGATGTGTGCAGCCCAGGGGCTGCCTCGTGGGTGTCCAGGGAGTGGGGACTGTCCCCAGGGCTGCCTCAGCTCACAGAACAGGCTGAGTCCTCTGTCCAGAGCCTGGGCACCCCAACCTCATCCAGCCCAGCTGCAGCCCATGCCTGCTCCCCACCTGGGGCTGCACTGCCCCCTGGGCTGAGTTGCTGCTTCCCCTCCCTGTCCCGGTTGGATGGGCAGCCTATTGATGCTTTGGGAGTTTCTCCCGCATATCTCCCCGTATCTCCCAGTGCTGTCAAACCCAGCCGGCGCTTTAGCGGGCAGCAGTGCTGCTGGGAGGCACTTCTTGCCTCCGACGCCCTCACTTGCCAAAGCCCCAGCTGGGGTCAGGGACTCCCCTCCTGCCGGGAGCCCTTTCCCAGGAGAGCCAGGTGGTACCTGCCCCGCGTGGGAGGGAGGTGAGGTGTCGGAGCTGGCACTGCCAGCCCGGCTGGGGCACGGGGAGCAGCCCCGAGCGGGAGCCGCGGGTGTGAGGCGGGATCAGGGTGCGGCCGAGCTCCGCAGCCCCCGCTCCTGCCAGCGCCTGCCGGGAAGCCTTAGGCGGGTGCTCCATCTCCGGAGCCTCGCCCCGCTGGGCAGGACCCGCTCCCGCTGGAGCCTCCGGCAAAGACACCGGCCCGGGGGTCTGCGAACCCCCCGGTGCTGGGCAAGGCACGGGGAGGCCAAGGGCTGCACCTCCCTTCTGTGGAAAATTACAGATCCTCTTCTTTTTTTTTTTCTTTTAAGGGTGAGGTGGGTTTGGTTTTTTCCCTTGTTTGTGCAGGTATTTGTCAGAGGATATTTTTAAATGAGCTGAAGTCAACCAGCGCAGGATCCGAACGGTCTGTGCTCCAGCATTCCTGTGGCTTGGGCCAGCGGGGACCTGCTGACCCGGCCGGAGGGGTCGGCCAGGGAGGACGTGCCGTTCCCGGCCCCTGCCCACGGGGAGGAGGAAATTCCGGGCTGTCCAAGAGTGCCGGAGGGGAGCTGCGCTCCCCGGGCGCTCCGGCAGCATCCTCTGCTCCAGTTGCCTCAGCACCGCTCCCAGGACACCCCGCAAGGCCAACCCGTCCAGAGCGATCCCGGCCCCCGCCCCGAGCCCCGCTCACCAGCGGCTCCTCTGCACAGCTTTGCAGACAAACAGCCCGGCCTCAGCCCTCGGGGCCGGGCCGGCGGGTCCCGCCCTGCCCAGAGCGACCTGGGGGATGCGGTCACCTGCTCCCTGACGGCCTTGGGGAGGGAACAGCTGGATCGATTCCTGCTGCTTGCTTTTTGCTTCCAGCCTGCAGCAGTGCAGGCCTTCTGCCATTCCCAGCCCTCCTTTCCTGCTGCCTCAGTCTCCCCTGACCCCGGTGGAGCTCACGAGAGCTGTGCTGTGCCGGGGTCGATGTGCAAGGTGGGCTCTGCTGCAGCACAAAGGAGTGGTAGGTGAGCTCCTTGTCCCAGACCCGAGGCCTCCTCCTCACTCCACACAAGCACACCTGACCCCTGCGATCCCCTCCCGAGCCCGGGCATGTCCTCGGCACCCAGGCACGTGGAGATGCACCACAGCAGCGGGGTCAAGCATTTCATAGCCCAGGGAAGGGTCAGGAGGCCTCAAGCTTCCCAGCCCAAACTTTGGGAAGCACCACCTCCAACCAGCGGAGATGGAGCCCTACACATTGGATTTGAGCCTGTGTTCTGATCTCCACCCGCCCTTCTCCCACACAGAGGGCTGGTGGCCAGGCACTTCTGGGGTTATGGGCTACAGCCAAGGGCCAGGAATAGTGGATGCCATGGGCACCATGTCCTGCAGGGTCTGGGGCTCTTTCCTGGGGGTGCAGCCATGGGGAAATCCTTCCTGGTGGTGGAGTTGCTGCCCTGGTGAGGTGTTCATGATCATCCTGGGGTGACAGACAAGGGGGATTGGCTTCAAACCGACAGTGTAGGTTTAGATTGGATATTAGGAAGAAATTCTTCCCTGTGAGGGTGGGGAGGCCCTGACACAGGTTGCCCAGAGAAGCTGTGGCTGCCCCATCCCTGGAAGTGTCCAAGGCCAGGTTGGACGGGGCTTGGAGCAACCTGGGCTAGTGGAAGGTGTCCCTGCCCAAAGCATGGGCATGATCTTTAAGATCCCTTCCAACCCAAACCAGTCTGAGATTCTGTGATTCTATGAACTCTTTAGGCACCAGTGAGTGTGGCATGAACTGTTCCTGTGCCAGGTGAATCTCTATTGAAATATTGCAGCACCACTGCCCCGGGATGAAGAGGGAGGAACTGGGCTGCTGTGGACAAACTGGTTAAGCAACACGTATGAGACGAGAAGCTGGCAGGGAAGGCACGTGCCAAAACACTTGCCCCAACACTGAGCTCCAGCACCTCAGCGTTCCCTGCCCTCTCCAGCACCTCCTGAGGGCCATGATCCAGCAGCACTCAGCCCCTGCTCAGCAGATGATCCTGCCCTGGCCCAAGTGGGGCAACATTCCCACTCCTCCTCTCAACAGAAAATGGGTGAACAACTCCTCCACCTCCTAAGCCTCCTCTGCAACGCCTACATGCTCCCTCACTTGTGTCAGAAGACTTCAGAATGGGAATCCATAGGAAAATGCCTCTCCGTGCACAGGGTGGACATGAATTGTGTCCTCACTCAGGGGGAACATCCACAAGCTCAGGCACGGGCAGCTCCCAGCTGGTGGCACGTCCCAAGGGGTCAGTCAGTCTGTCAGTGGGGAATCACAGAATCATAAAGGTTGGAAAAGACCTCCAAGACCATCAAATCCAATCTCCAACCAAATCTCACCATGCCCATTGAATCGTTTCAGCCAGTGCTGCATTTACTTGTTTTTTCAACACTTCCAGGGACAGTGACTCCACCCCTGCCCTGGGCAGCCTGTGCCAATGTCTGACCATTCTTTGTGACAAACTTTTTCCTGATATCCAACCTGAACCTCCCCTGGTGCAACTTGAGAACTGAAATGTTTCTCTCACAAAAGGCAAAGCAAAAAACCATCCATTTCCCTATTTCTTGTAATAGAACATATCTGCCAGTGCCAGTGCACCCCTACTTGGGGTTAGCTAGTGCAGCTGAGAGGAACTTTTAAACCCCAACTACTGTCTCCTTACCCCTGCAAGCCACATCACACCAATGTGATGCTCAGACACAGCAGGACCTGCCCCACTCCCCAGAGATCCCAGCACGTGGCAAGAACCAGCTGATGGGTCCAAACAGAAATGGGGAGCACTGTGAACAAGGAGCCCTGCAGATCAACTGCTTCATCCTGTGAAGGTTTATGGGCATCCCAGAGACAGAGAGGGGTCTGAAGGAGAGCAAAGGGAAGCTCAGCAGGTTGTTACAGGCCTTTAGCAGGTGTGGAGGGTGACCAATGGGTTGTACCTGCTGAAGGTGACACCCAAACCCCCAGACAGGGATTGTAAGAGTAGTGCACTGTATTCCATCCTGCAGGCATGGGGAGAGCTCTGCACAGGCCACCCAAACCCCCATCTGCAGCACAGTTGAATCAGGCTCCAGGATATTTCCTCATGCACTAAGCAGAGCTACAGGAACCCCAGTTCGTGCTGGTTCAGAGGGGGGTTGCCACAGTAGGTTCAGGACCCCCAGTTTGTGCCAGTTCAGGGGCACACTGTCACTGCGGCTCCCATAAGAGCCATGGGTGTGGCACAGGGGAGTGGCAGGGAAGCACTTCCACCCCCACAGATGCTGCTGAAATCTCGGGATTAGCTCTAAATTCACATCACAGGCCACTTATTGCCCCCCTGGACCATCTCGTTGTGGCTGGTGCAAGCAGAGCCCTGCGAGTGCCCGGGTTATGCAGCAAACACTGCCCCTTTTTACTGGAGTTTGAGTGTAGGGCCATCGCAGTGGGCACAGTCCCTTTGGTGCAGGGCACATCCATGCTCCAGGGAGGCACGAAAGCTCTTCAAGAGCTTTCCTCAGTGTCCCCCCAGCAAGCAGCTCCCTCCCTGTTCGTGCAGGGACGCGCTGGCCCCGCGCCCGGGGAGGGTGGTGCTGCACTTTCCCTGCCATGGAGCAGCTGCAGCCAAGCTGATTTCCCCATACTGAGCATCTCCACCCTGGATGGTGTCGTCTCCTCCCACTTCCACAGGGAGGTTTTTTTGGGGGGTGGCAGGTGCTGTGGTTTTGGTGCTGTCCCAGAGGGGACAAATTATCTCCCTGGACTGTCAGAGAATCACAGAATATCCTGAGCTGGAAGGGACCCACAAAAACCATCTAATCCAACCCCTGGCCCTGCACAGACACCCCAACAATCCCACCCCGGCCCTCAGAGCATTGTCCAAACCCTCCTGGAGCTCTGGCAGCCTTGGGGCTATGCCCACTGCCCTGGGGAGCCTGGGCAGTGCCCAACCAGCCTCTGGGGGAAGAACCTTTGCATGAGACCCAGCCTGACCCTGCCCTGACACAGCTCCAGCCATTCCCTGGGGTCCTTTCACTGGTCACAGAGAGCAGAGTTTGGTGCTGCCCCTCGTGAGGCAGCTCTAAGAAAACTGTCACCTCTTTCAGAAGTGTCATTGATGTCTTTGTTTGCTGGTCTGTCTCCAGCCTCCAGGATGGTGCTTTTAGCCCTCTCCTACCCGGTTTTTCATCAATTGTCCCCAGGATCTCCCTGGTGGAGCCCTGTGGTGACCTCCTCACTGCACACCTGTGTGTTTGGTGGGAGAGGACCTGCCTGGAGATGCAACCACGGGGCTGGAGGTGCTTTGGAAGGAGCTGAGGTGTTTGAACCTAATTCTACTCGACACTCACTGACTGCAGCTGGATACCTCATAGTTCTGGGTCTTCCAGTGGGCATCAACAGAGCAGAGTGAATTCAGAGGAGGTCACTGAGATGGTCCATGGACTGGAGCATGGCCCACTGTGAGGAGAGGCTGAGGGAATGAGGTTTGTTCAGACTGGAGATAAGAAGCCTCCACAGGGGGATCTTTGCAGCCCTCTTTACAGTCTTAAGCTCTGCCAGGGGAGGTTTAGGTTGGATATTAGGAAGAAATTTTTTACAGAAAGGAATTACAGAGAAATTTTTTTACAGACATTGGAATGGGCTGCCCAGGGAGGTGGTGGATTCACCATCCCTAGAGGTTTTTAAGATGAGACTGGATGTTGCACTCAGTGCCCTGGTCTGGTAACCACAGCAGGGTTGGATCAAGGGTGGGACTTGATGATCTCGGAGGTCTTTTCCAACCTGGTTGATTCTATGATTCTGTGATCTGCAAGGAGGCCACCAAGAAGGCAGATCCAGGCCTTTGCAATTGTTCACAGTAGGAGGATGAAGACAAGAGATATGAACCAAAACAAGTTTGGACTGGATATAGGGGGAGGAGTTTCACCATGAGAAAGGTCAAACATGGCAGCGGAGAGGCGGTGCAGCCTCCGTCCTTGCAGGCCTTCAGGATTTGACTGATCATGAAAAAAATCCCTGAGCAGTCTGGTCTGACCCTGCCTGGAGCAAAAGGTTGAACAACAGACCATCAGAGTCCTTCCACCCTGAATTTCCCTGTCATATTGTGCTGCTGCAGGTGGTGGGGTTTTCTTTCTCTGTACAGATTTTCACTTATTATATCTTCTGTCTGGATTCCTTAAAAAGCCATTTCACCGTTGAAGGAATGTCTTGGGAATGGCTTTGTGCTTTCACTTCAGGAGCATTCAAGATTGTTTCCATTTTCTGGTGGCCTGGGGGATTTTTCACACCCGTGATTGATGGTGTGCCACATGCTACAGCCCTACACGAGCAGTTAAGTTGCAAAGCAAAGCAACTCCAACCCACAGAAATGCTACAAGTGAGATAGTCCACAAAACCATAACTGTGCCTTCTTATCCATATTCAGGCTGCAGGGTATTTAATTACAAGATCCCAGATTATCAGCACACGCTCCTGCCTTGTTCTGTGAAGGAGGAATGATGTGTCCTGAATGACAAAGCTGTTCAACACTTTCTTTTCCTTGGTGCTTGTTCAGTGATTCATGGCTCATATGTGTCCAAACCTTGCCAGGACCACAGGGAATGGCTGGAGCTGTGTCAGGGCAGGCTCAGGTTGGATCTCAGGCAAAGGTTCTTCCCCCAGAGGCTGGTTGGGCACTGCCCAGGCTCCCCAGGGCAGTGGGCACAGCCACAAGGCTACCAGAGCTCCAGGAGGGTTTGGACAACGCTCTGAGGGCCGGGGTGGGATTGTTGGGGTGTCTGTGCAGGGCCAGGAGCTGGACTGGATGATTCTTGTGGGTCCCTTCCAGCTCAGAATATTCCATTCCTTCTATTCTATTCTATTCATTCTTGTGCTGAGCCAGGCAGGAGGATCCTGTGTCACTCCTGGCGTGAGCAGGACAGGAACTACCAGCAATGTATTGAAAGGGAAACCATCAAACATGGCAGTTATTTCTGCCTTTCTCCATGGGACCATCTCTGGTTATACCCCCTCTTCTCCACCCTCCCATCTCCCTCTAGAAAATTAGTCTTTAATCCCAGGGATAGTCCTGGGAAACTCCTTTGTGAGCACGTGTAGAGAGGGCCAGGGTTGCAGAGCAGTGCCACGCTGAGGGTATGGCTGTGTGGGCAGAGGGGTGCAGCCCCCCAGGCAGACCGTGCCAGGCCATCACTGGAGAGATGGGAGGTCACCAGCACCTGCACACCCAGGCACCAGTATTTCCTTGGGCACCGGGCTTGCAGGAGGGGGTCTGGCCCAGACCTTGCTCCTTCCTCTGGGGCAGAGCAGTGCCTGTCTGGGGCTGGGAGCCTGGGCTGAGCCCTGGGCTGTGCCAGTGCTCTCTGCAGCTGCCTGGCACCCGCTGGCCATGCGTGGGAGCGTGGGACCTGCGTCCTGCCCGCCTGGCACCGTGCCTGGCAGGCCAGCTCAGGGCAGGAGCCAGCTGTCTGCTCGGAGCAGGGAGCGGGCAGGGAGCTGACCACGCTCCACTCAGCGCAGAGCAATTGAAAAATTGCTGGAAGGTTTCCACTGGAGGGGCAAAAAAAAAAAAAAGGTGTCAGTGAAAACTTGTTTAGCCAAACGGGCTTCCCTGGCACGAGGCTGGGGCTGGGCAGCTCCCCACTCTGCCGTGGTGCTCACCCTGTGCCAGGCAGGCAGGCACAGGCAGGGAGCAGGGGGAGCTGGCAGCTGGCAGAGCTGTGGGATCCACACTTCAGGCCAAGCAGCTCCCTAGAGCAGGACAGGAACCCACAGCACAGCCTTCTCTGCCACAAGTGCAAGTGTTTTCTAGTGCTCAGCATCATCCTGGAGCAAAGGTGGAGAAAGAGAAAGGCCCTTCCAAATAGCTTCTCCCCATTTGCCCACACGCTGCCTGTCCTGCCTGCAGTGCCCTGTGTGCAGCTGCCCACCCCATCCTGCCCTCCTACCCAACTTGGTGAGGGGCTCCCAGCAGCACCAGGAACCACAGCACTCACTGCTGGGCCCCCACACCCACACACCCCCCAACCTGTGGTTGGAGGACAGGTCCCTTCCTGGGGATGGGGCTCTGAACCCGGGGTGACTCTGCATGGGGTAGACAAGAGGAGGGCTCCAGCTCCCCCTCCGTGGGGTTCAGAGCCCTCCCAGCCCTTTAGGATTGAAACTCTTCTCTGACTGTCCCTGGGTTGCTACTGACAGCAACTGGGCTGTCTGCTTCCATACAGGACCCACTGGGAATTTTCTTTGCAGGTGGGGGGGTGTCTCCTACCCATTCCCACAGTCTCTCTTGCTGGACACCATGTCCCGGGGATGCTCCCACACAAGGTGCTCAGGTGCCTTCTGAGGTCTAGAAAAGCACCAATTGTAGCCCAATTTTGTACCACAATATTGAGTCCAGTACAACCCAGCTGCCCTGGGGGTTGTTCTGTTGCTTTTCGCTTCATCCTCCATCCCAAATCTGCTGGGATTTCACCAGGGAGCTAAAACAATGCCCCCTGCTTGGCTGGTAAAGGCAACGGCTGCTCTGCTGGAGCCCTCATCTCCCTGCACCCCCTTTGCTCCATGAGCCCCCTCAGCATCCACGCCATCTCCAAGGACCGTCCTGCAGCCAGAAGCCTGGAGCATCCCTGGTTGGCACCCCTGCCCATGGCTGTGGGCCAGGCCCCCTGGGAGGACAGGCAGCCCCCGGATCAGCTGAGCAGATGGGCTGGGATGGCAGCAGCCAAGAGGCCATGGAAATCCATGTCATGTTTGGAGGAAAGGGCTCCCATCAGCACGTATCCGTCTGGCTGGGCATATTCCATAGGCAGGGGAATGCTCAGCTGCTAATCCACATAATCCTGCTCTAGGCTGGATTCATTTTAAAAAATAAATAAGTGGCTGAGAGCAGTTTTTGGTCCATCTGACTCAAGTGCTGGGCTCTGATGGCAAGAGGCAGAACCGCAGGAGCCTTATTTACACTGATTTTCACGCAATGTGCTGCTTGGATCAAGGAATTCAAGGACTACAAGGCAAGAGTAACCTGCAAATCAGGCAAGGGCATCCCAGATGGCACACGGGATGATCAGCCACTTACCTGGACCGTAACCCCTGTTTAATGCACAGTTTTCATGTTCACACCCAGAGCCCAGACATGCATTCAAATGGAACAGGCTGCTGGGCCCAAATCTTGACATTTTGGTCAAATAATATTCCATTTATTGGAATAAAACACTCAAACCATACACCCTACACAGGAAGTCCCATCAAGTTGTTTTCCCCGTGGTGCAGCACTGGGGGCTCTGCTGGGTGCCGGAGCATCCCCCCGGGATGGCAGGATCTTCTAGATTGTGAGGAAAGAAGCCTCACAATCAAGTGGGTGACAGGGAAAGCTTTTCTCACCCTGGCAGAGCTGGATGGGTGCTGTGGTGACCCAGGCAGCCACCTCAGAGGTGTCTGCTCTGCTCAGCTGGGGCAGGACCTGCTCTTGGCAGGACCTCTGGGGCATGGGACAGAGTCTGGCTGGTGACACAGCCTTGGTCAAGCTCTTCCCCACCCCAGGATGGCTTTGGGAAGGCAGCACCCAGACTAGCTGAACTGTGCTGAAGAAAATAAGGTATCCTGCCCAGAGCAGCCTTGCTCTGCTCCCAGGAGGGGCAGCCGTGGCCATCAGGCGGAGCCAGGGCCTGAAGGGACTTGTCCCCATCAGGCACCTCCAGCTGAGAGCCAAGTTTCTGTGCTGATCTCTGGGCCAGATTCCCAGCGGAGCACACACACCCCAGCCTGCTGGAACTGGCAGCAGGCACAGGCTTTGCAAAAGTCCCCCCGTGGCTGTGGCAGCCGCAGCCGATCCGGGTGCTCTGCCCGTGGCTCCAGGTGCCCGCGTGCGCCGTCAGTGCCCACGTCCACCACCCCACTGTGGGAAATGCCTGACCCAGATTCGGGGCTCATTAGCAAGTCAAGTTCCTCATGAAAAGCAGGTTCTTGATGCTGCATCTGGCCATGAGTAACTCCACGTGGTTGCACAACACCCGCTTGTGCCATCTCGCTTCCCTTTCCATCCTGATGAAACCTGAAGCCCGGGCATCACCCTCGGCTGGTGCTGGCAGGTTCCCTTGGCATGAGGGTAATGCCATACTCAAGACACCTGCGGGACTGGGGCCATCAGGTTTCCCAGGCCTGGAAAACCTGTTTTCTGGATGAAATATCTTTAGTTTGAAAAGGGAGAGGACCTGACTCTAAATACATTCTGGACCTCAGGTAGAATCAGAACTGGCAGACCTTGCTTGGTCTTTGTTCACAGATGACTCCTCACCAGAGTCCACAGATGAGCCCTAGAGCTGTTTGGCTGCAGGTTGGTTATGGGGAAAGGACTGCAAGAGTAGGAGACCCTGGAGGAGGATGAGGCAGTGTTGGGATGCACATTGGCATCTGGTACATAGAAAAAGTGGGAGGGGGTGTAGGAGGATAGAGAACCTCCCCACTGGGAGTTTCCCCAGAATCCTGACCAAATATAACCCCACAGGAATTAGCCACATCCGTGCCAGAGGTAAGAACATCTGTGCTTGGTTTGGCCACCTCTGACTGTCCTGCAAGGCAAAGGCCTGGCAGGATCAAGATGTCCCGATCAGATGGGCAGTGGGGAGAGGCAGCCCCAAGGGTGGGCTGATGGGCACAGCACTCCCAGCCCCCCCATCCACATTCAGGGACATCTACCAGCCCCAGTCTGATGCCTGCTCGTGTTAGACTGGCATGGGCTCGCAGATTCTCGTCCCTCATTAAGGAAGCATTCACTGCATTGCCATCAGGAATGTCCTCAGGAATGTCTATCGGGGAACCAGTGCCCAGAGACAGCAACACACAGGTACGAGCAGGACTTACTTACAGTGCCCAGAGCCAGCAGCACACAGGTGTGAGCAGGACTCACAGCCTCTGTGTGTCGGGCAGGGTCACTGCCAGGCACTGGGACTGGGCTCTGAGTGCTCCGAGCAGGGTCGTGCCCCTTGGAGCATTGAATTGTAGAATCATGGGATGGTTTGGGTTGGAAGGGACCTTAAAGCTCATCCTGCTCCAGCATCCCACAGTCTTGGTCTGTGCCCATGGGGTCACCACTGAACGTATAAGGGACAAGCAGAGTAACTGCAGTGTCACACAGGGAGGGATGGAGTGGGACACCCCTGTGCTCAAGGCAGTGGGTGAAGACAGGATGTGGGGACTATCACCAGCCTCCCCTCTGAGCCCACCCAGGTCCTTCCCAAACAGTGTCAAGTGAGGAAAGCTTGCAAGACACTCAAGGGAAAAGATTTTTTCTGGTCCATTTTGTAGATGGAGCTTGACAGAAGTGTCTTGCAGCAGGTGAGTGGCCCAGCACATCTTCCATCACCTTGTCTTTGCTGGACCAAGGCCTCATCATCACTTGTATGAGCACAGATCAACACTCCCCCCTCATGCAGAACCACCTCATCACACACACATGGGTGTCCCAAGCCAAAGGGACTCAGCAGGTGCATCCCCAAAACCAGTCCATGTCCTGGGAAATACACTTTGTCTGACATGGGAATGCTGGAGCTGGTCCTCAGAGCAGTTCTCACTCCAGGGCCCCCAGTTCCAGCCAAAAGGCTGCAGGAACCTGGTCCCCCCATTTCCCCCCAGGAGCAGAGGAAGGCAGCCCCCCTCCCATCACATGCTGCCTGACACACAGGACACCTTGCAAGAGAAACCTATTTCCTTGCACAGCAGCGCCTGTCGACTGCCTGGTGATTTAACTCCCCTTCTGCTCCGAATTAGGGAATAAAAAGCAAAAGTTTTCATGTAATAGAAGCCAATGCAGTGGCCTTGCAAGTTGTTAAAATTTAAAAAGGCAACAATAAATCTGCTGAGCTGAGAATAGCTCTCAAAGAAAAGGTGTAGATTTGTTTTCTCTTTACTATCTTGCAGGTGATTTTCAAGGCTCACTGGTATTTTATTTCTTGTTAATTGTTCTCCTTTCTGAACTGAGAGCTTTGTCACCTCAAACCCGAGCAAGCACGAACACCTGGCATGGGAAGGGCAGCAAGGTGAGAGTTAATTCCACACCTGCCTTCCCAGGGGAGGCTCACCCTGCTGCTGGCTCAGATGCTGCTTCTTACCTTCTTCTGTCCCCAGATCAAATCGAAATGTTCAAGGTCATGTGTCCTTCTGCAGGGAGATCTAAAATGCAGTTTTTCAGTGACGGGTCTGAACCCTGACCTTTGCTGCTGCTGCTGCTGCTGCAGAGCAGGGGGGGCTGCACAGCCCCGCTGTGCCCTCCTGGGGGGTGATGGAGCTGAGCACCCCCAGGGAGCACCTCCACCCCTGCCCATCATGGGTCCTCCCGCTGCCCCAGCCCAGCAGGGCTCACCCTGCAGGACATCAGAGGCCCTGTCGTGGCCGGAGTTCCCCAGGCAGAGAGTGCTGCCCTGTCCCAAACCCCCCCAGCCCACCCCCTCCTCTCCCAGTCCTGCATATGGTGGTTCCCCAGGAGCCAGGAAGGGCACAGCTGGCGGGAAGGGACTCGGGCTCTGTTTGGGATCTCACTCAAAGCTGCTGAGCAGCAGGAGGTAGGGAAGCAAGCTGGGAAGAGCCGAGTGATACCAGAGGCTGTAGTCATATCCTTCTCCTCCTAGGAATGCCCCGTTTATCCAGGCATTTCCTGCTCCCTGAGAGCCAAAGGTGGAGATAATGTTCAGTATCAAAGGTCACAGACCACCAGACCCCAGAGTGCAGCCCCAGGACTGGTCACCACAACCCTGGGAGAAACAGAGATCAGCAATGCAGAGGAGGGAACAGGTTGGAGGGGTGATTGGGATAGACAAAGTGGATGTGTGGGGACTCACCACCTTCTTTAGGACCAGGGAGGCACTTAAAAGTTCACTAGAGATTGAAAACCAGGTGGCTTCACAGTCTGCATCAGTCTAGGGCCAAAATTTGGTGTTTTCTAGAGGAAACTGGCCTAAAAGGTCCAAGAAGGAACAATCCTCTGAGTGTAATTGCTCACATGACCTCACATGGATCAGAAGTTCTGGAATTTAACATCCCTTATTCCAGTTGTCCAGACGGAGAAAGGGGTTGCTCCCAGCACTGCCCAAAACAAGCAGCTCCCGTTGGAGTGCGCTGAGGTAAAATCTTCATCTTCCATGTGAACCCCTGCCATGCAGTTACATAACCCCACGGAGGATTAATCCCAACCCCAGGGATTTACGAGCACTAAACTCACCACAAGCACCATGAGAAGCTGCCAACAGTGCTGGGTTTCCAGTCCCAGGAAGCACCAAGCACCAGCCCAGCCCGAGAGGGTGTCATTGGAGATAGCACACTTAGGCAGGAGCAAGCAGCTCCAAGCACATGGCATATTTCCATCCCAAAATTCCCCTATAAAACCTCCCTGTGTGCAGGAACCAGTGAGAAGGGTGAGGTTTGCACACATCATGGGAGGGAAGAGCTAAGCACATCAGAGGAGGAGGGCTCTGCACAAGCTGCTGCAGAGGATGCTGCTTTAATCACCCACCCCTGGGCATTGGTCTCTGCAGGGTCCAGTCTGCTGCAGAAAAAACCTTCCCTGCCAAGGACCTGGCTGGCAAGGCCAAGGCCAGGATTAGGATGGAGTGGAGAAGCTGCCACTTGACTGGAATGTGGCTGTGGGTTGTGGCCTCCCCATCAGGCTGAAGAGGGGTCTGGGCTCAGGAAAAAGGCAGGCAAGGCAAGAGGGAACAGGAGGTAAATCAGAGCTGGGGGTGGGGGCATCATGGAAGTGGACCTTTGGCAGTGGAGCCCATCCCAGGTCTGTCCCAGGTGGGTGGGAACTCCCAGGTTGGCTATGGGTGATCTGGTCCTTCAGATCACCCTGTCATCACTGTCTCTGTGCTCCTCCTGCTGTGGGTGCTGGGTGGGTGGGGAGCAGTTCTGGGGGATGTCCTCAAGCAACAAGGAACCAGTGCATGGTGTAGGGCAGTCCAGGAACGAGTCTGGGATGCCTCAATCAATGGAGAGCAGAAGTTTTGGTGAGGAGGGGGAGATGGGAAAGGCAGAGGGACAGACAGGGATGCAGAAGAGAGCAAGGGGGCAAAGGAGAACAGAGCAAAGCCAAGGTCTGGGTGGAGGAGACAGGTTTGAGACACACTTCGAGGCCCCCACCTGCTCCCCCAGCACTTGTCCTGTGTCCATGAGCAGAGCAGGGCTGCCCCAGCCCTGGACACTGTTCAGAGAAACCAACCCCACAGCAACTGCTCAGCACACCCCAGCTGGCTGCACAGCACTCCTGGCTCTCCCTGCTGTGTGGCAAGGCCTTGGTAGCAGGAGGCCTCTGTGAGAAGCTTCTAGAAGCTTTCACCATGCCCAGTGGAGCCACTGCCAGTCGACTCCAATACAGACTCTTGCTGCCAGTCCGAGGCTGAGGGTCACGTAAAGACCCTGACAGACCTGAACCTTCAGACACATCCCAGCACCAGCCAATACAGATTTTCGCATTTGTATAAATAATTGATTAGTTCCTCGCTGATACCAGAAAGTTAGATTCTAAGCCTAGAAAGGGCACCAAATTTTGGCTTAAAGGGGTTATTTTCATTTTCAAGCTGTGTCATTAAAATCTTCAGTGATACCCCACAGCAGCTCAGCAGGTAACACACGGGCTGTGCTGCTGGGAGGCAACTGGGAAGTTGCCCAGGGCAGTGGTCACAGCTCCAAACCTGTCTGAGTTCAAGAAGCATTTGGACAATGCTCTCAGGCACAGGGTAGGATTGTTGGGGTGTCCTGTGCAGGGTCAGGGGTTGGACTCAATGGTCCTGATGGGTCCGTTCAACTCAGCATATTTCATGGTTCTGTGATTCTATGGTTTTAGGAACTGCATTTCTCACCAGCTCGTCCCAGCAACCTCCCTGTGCTGCTACCTGCATTTCCCCCAGCAAACCCAGTTATCTGATCAAAGAGTCCTGAAGCTGCTTCTGTTGACTTCTTAAATAATATCCAGAGGGGCTTGTTGCCTGTAATGTGCCCCCCTCCCAGACTCAGCTTGTCAGGGGCTCTGTGCAGTGTCACACAAGTGCTGCCCAACGCCCGTGGCATCTCCTGCCAGTCCCTGCCTCGAGCATCTTGTCACCAGCCATCTGCATCCCACCTCATCCAGACCAACCCCTGCCCGGCCCTCTCAGCCCCTCCTTTCCCCTCCCTGCACAGGGATTGTGGCTGAGCATGCAGAGCGTGGAGGAGACGCTGACTTGGCTGGGAACCAACCCAGAACCACCTCCCAGCACTGTAGGTGACATGAAGTGCTCCCTCTCCATGGGTTGTGGAGCCAGTGCCACTCTCTCAGCAGCCAGGGCTCAAGTGCTGCAGGGCTTCATCCAGGGCTGCTGTTTGGGGCTGAGGGTCTCCTCTGAGGTGAGCTGAGGGGCTTGAGGCTGGTTCTGTGCCACCAGGTAAGGTGGGAACATGGGACAGGGAAGTGTCCTCTGGAAATCACCCTCACGAGCTGCTCCTCAAGGACATGTGTGCAGGGCCAAACCACCAGGACTCCACCCCGGACCTGTGAAGAGTCTGTCTCAAGGAAAGCTGCACAAAATAGCATATTTATTAGGAAAATCACTCAGTCACACACAGCAGGAATGACTTGCCTGCAGAGCAGGGATTCCACAGTAGCTGGATTTTGCCCACTACTGTGAAGCTGCAGTTGGTCCCATCACACCTCCTGCCACATCCCAGCTCCCTGGTCAGGGACCTCCACTGCCAAATCCTGTGGATCTCTGATCCCTGGTCCAGGACACAGGAGCATCCCTGGTTCCCCTACCTCATCCTGGGGCACTGCTGCTCCCAGGTCCCCACACCGGCTTCCAGGCAGCTCGTGTTACACTCACCTTTGGGCTCTCCCTGTGTCCCTGTTTCTGGGCTGGAAAAAGTGACTGTGAAAGCCAAATTTTCCAGGGAGTTACCTGATTCTAGAAACAGAAGCTTTAAGAAAAGCATCAAATGTTGTAACAGAACAGGAAGGTTTTTTCCATGTTTCCACTCTGGGGCTGGAGGGGGGATGGCAGGCCTGGGAGGCAGGTGAGCTGGGACCGGCCTCCCCGCCATGGGCACGGAATGCGATGGCACAGAGGCAAGTGAGCTAAAAATTAAAACCTGGCAGATCACACCAGGAATGACTTGGAGGAGCAGCTTGCTAATGGTGTAAAAGCTGGTAATAAAAGCTTTTTCAAATACATCAGAAGCAAAGAGCCTGCCAAAAACTCTGCAGGGCCAAGAGATGGTGAAGATGTAAGAGAAACACTCTGCGAGGAAAAGGTCACACAGATGAACTATCTGCATCATCCTTCACAGGGAGCTCCCAGTGCCAGAGCAGTTCTTTGGGGATGGAGGTCTGGGAAGCATTTCAAACTGAAACATCAATCAGAAACAGGAGCAAACCACCAGAACCAGGTGGATTTAACACAAGAGATCTGGAGAACCCAGTGGTGAAAAGGCTGAACTACTGAACTGTGAGTTCTCCTTGGTGCCACAGGAGTGGGGAGGGCAGAAGTGGTGACCCAGCCAGGAAGAGCAGAGCTTGGCCTGTGCTGGATGGGGAGTGCAAGGTTTGGGGAGAGATGCAATATCAGTTTATTAGACTGAGTTTTCAGCACACAAAACTGGAAATCTGCTCTCAGCACTTCAGGACTTGGGCTCCAGTCACACTGACTGTTTTTCACACCTACCCTGAGCCTCATTCCTTGCTCACTGAGGAGGAGAATGTGCTGCTGGACACCTTTCCTGTTCCTCAGCCAGAACAACCTCTACCCAAGCTGGTCATTACCCTTTAGCCCCTGGGGAGGCACAGGGACCTGCCCTGCCCAAGGTGCTTCCCTCTGGATGAGGTGAGCTGCTCTCTCACTCCTCGTGAGAGAGTGGGTCTGGGCAGGTGACTACAACAATGAATAGCTGGGAAATAAACCTGCAGATTAAATTCAGCACCAGTGAACACAAGGAATGGACATGGGAAGGAACAAGGCTGTGTAAGGAGAGACGTGTAAGGATGTGTGTGAAAGGATGGAGAAGCTGTGGCTGCCCCATCCCTGGAAGTGTCCAAGGCCAGGTTGGACGGGGCTTGGAGCAACCTGGGCTGGTGGAAGGTGTCCCTGCCCATGGCAGGGGTGGAATGGGATGGTCTTTAAGGTCTCTTCCAACCCAAACCAGTCATGATTCCATGATGACTCTAAACTGACTCCTGTTACTGAGGGAAGCAGGCAGAGATGAACAGCAGAGAGTGCAACAAACCCCTCAGTGCAAAACTCAGCAATGGTCCGAAAGGCAAAGTGAGGGAGAGGATCAGAGACCAAAACACAACACAACCAACCATCCTGTCAGTGGTACAGCCAGTGCAGCCCCACCAGCAGAAAGGGAAATGCGGATGGGGAGGGCACCAAAAGGCAGACCCGGGGATTAGGGTGTGCACTATCTCCACCCAGGGGGGAAGAAAGCAATTCCCCTGTAGTGTGGGGAAGGTGTGAATGGGAGAAGTTTGACAGCAGACTGTAAACCCATCAGCAGCCCAGGAGGGGAGTATTGGTGTTCTCACCCTGTAGAAGCTGGGATTGCCCCATGGAGAGATGGAGTTAAACCAAACCACCTGTGATCATCCTCTGGGATTCATGACCACCCATGCCATGGGATTGAAAATGGTCTTTGAGTTCAGACTGGCATTAGGAACCATAGAAACACAGGATGCTCCAGGCAGGGCAGCTTCAAAGCTCCAGCAGGTTTGTTAGAGCCTGGTCCACTCGGTTTTTAAAAATCTTCCAAAATGTAGATGCCATCTCCCTGGGGCACCAGCAAGTCTGTGCTGCCCTTGGTGATGAACATGTTTCTCACATCCTCATGGAATTTCCCTTTTTGCAATGTGTGTCTCTTGCCTCTGGCCCTTTCCCTGTACACTGTGACCTCACTCCATCTTCTCCAAGCTGTCCCTTTCCAGCAGTAGAGAACAGGCCACTCCTGAAGTTCTGTTTTTTGCCAGCTGAACCAGCCTGGTTCCCCCAGCTGAGCATCCTGTGTTATGTGCTGAAGCCCCCTGAGCATCCTGATCACCCTCTCCACCTCTCCGGTACTGAGAGTCCAAAACAGGACTCCAGAAATGTCGCCACCAGGGCCAGACCTGGAACAGCAGCTTATCCCAACGGGCTGGCTTTGCTCTTGCTGGTGCAGCCCAATACAGCCCCAGCCTCCAGCACTGTTGGGACACACTGGGGATGACAGGACCATACCACAGGGTGGCCCAGGTGCAACCACAGCCTCAGAAAATCCAGAAGCTGCTGCTAGAAAAGCACAACAGAAAACATTCCTGTCTGCACAGCCCAATTCTTTCCCCAGGCACCCACCCATGGATGTGACTTTGCAAGTCACAGCTCACATCAAGGAGAGAGAGATCAAACATCTGCCCACAGAGTGAGGGTCTGCAGCTGGGGGGGATGTCCAGAACCTCTGGTCATATGGGTCACTCTGGAGTCACACAGCTCATGAGTAAATTAACAAACCATTGGAGTTCTTTGTTCTTTAGCCTCGTTTTCTTGAGCGTTTCAAAGGACACTGAGACATTCCAGCCCTGAGCTTGAGCGACCCTGCAGCAGAGCCCCTGTGCTCTGAGAGCACTGGGGGTGGGTTTGAGGCCTGTTGGAGGTGTCCCAGCAGCAGCAATGCATTTCCTCAGGTGGAGCCTGTCCCACAGGCAGGTACTGAGCTCTGCAAACACACTGGTGGGCTCGGAGCCAGCACTGGGGCTCTGTTTGTACTTACCCCTGCAAGTCTGGGGGTCCAGCCCCTTCCCTTCTCAGAATCATCTGACACCAACACCTACAGCCACAAGAAGAAAAACCTGGATAAAAGGAGGCTCAGGGGGACCTTGTTCTCTACAACTAAGAGGAGGTTGTAGCCCGATGGGGATCAGGCTCTGTTCCCAGGGAACCAGTGACAGGACAAGAGGAAATGGCCTCAAATTATGCCAGGGAAGGTTCAGGTTGGATATCAGGAGGAATTACTTCATGGAAAAGGTTGTCAGGCATTGGAAGAGGCTGTTCGGGCCAGTGATGGAGTCACCATCCCTGAAGGGGTTTAAAGGATGTGGAGATGTGGCACTTGGAGACATGGTTTAGTGGTGAAATTGGTAGTGTTAGGCAAACATTTGGGTTCACTGATCCTAGACACCTTTTCCAACCTCAACAATTCCATGATTCTGTGCTTCTTTAAGAAAATGGTGCAACCTGCAATAAAATGCCCTGACATGGCACCTGGCTGGGGGCAGCTCCACGGCCCCAGGGCAGAGGCACTGTGGGGCAGGGGAAAGGGAAGGGCTGTTGGGGCTCTCAGAGGGGACTGGTCATGGATGAGTCTCTGCAGATCTGCTTGGAAGGGTGAGGAAGAGGTGAGAAGGGTGAGGAAGAGGTGAGAAGGGTGAGAACAGCTGCCCAGGGGCAGCCCAGCTGTCTGGGACCAGAGGTCAGGGCCGTGGCTGCAGCTCAGGGAGCAGAGCCCTGGGCCCCGGCTGGTGCCAAGCCCTGAGCTGAGGGCTGGGGAGCCTGTGCTGTGAGGCGCCAGCACAAACCACAGGAAAGCCAGGCTGGGCTCCTCTGGAGCACTCCAAGCTTGACAATTAATGCAGGCAAGCCACTGAATTATAGGCTGGAGACACTGGGAGCCCAAATGGCAGCTAACGAGGGTTGTTGATTGGCTTTCCGGAGGCCATGGAGACACAGACACTTATTCTTAGAGACAGGAATCCCAGGGGGAGCGGGCGGGCACTGGAGCCTCTGCAGCTCTCATATCCTCCCTGGCCCCACGCTGGGTGGGAAGCAAGGCAGGGATTCAGGGAAAGGGGGCAACCAGCCCCAACCCTCAGCATTCTGTCCAGCCTCAAACATCCCAATTAACTTCACCACCTCCTTTCATGCCATGTACCTCCACCCTGAAGGACAGAACTTGCCCTGAGGAGGGATGGGGTGTGAGGGCAGCAGGTGCCAGTCCCTGAGAGCTCTGGGCAGAGCCCACAGGATGCTCTTGTGGCAGTGGTTGTGGGAGGGCAGATGGGGAGGGCCAGGTGGGACAGCTGAACTTCCTTAAGGCAGGTCAGCGTTGCAGAAAAATAACCCCAGTGTCAAGGAATGGTGGAAGCATCACATCCCCAGTGCTGAGCACCCCCTCCCTGTCTGTGCTCCAGACACACGAGCCAGAAGGAAGGTTTTACAGTCGGTGCATGTTCCCCGTCACACCAGCAGTTAATTGCTGAAGTATTTGCATCCTTTCTCACCAGAACAGAGGCCGTGTGCTACTGTCCTTCCCCTCATCTCCACGCTGGATTTTCCCTCCCTGATTATTTCTGTGTTTATGCTCTCCAAGCACCAGCCAGCCATGAGCCTGGCACCTCCTGCTGCAGGTCAGTCAGCTCCAGCCCTGACTGGAGCAGCCAAGGGCAGCCAGCTGGAAAATCGCTCCCCAGCTCAGGCACCACTGCTTCAAGGTCAAGGCAGCCCTGTCCATGTCAGGCTCTGGCTCTGGGGTGGCTGCATCACCTCAGGACACGTGTCTGGGGCTCACAGAATGAACCAGTTCAAATGCTGGGCCAGAGCAGACCCCCCTGGACAGCCCAGGGCACTCGTTGGGTTCCTGGAGTGTCTGAGAGACAGATCTGGGGCTCTCTCAGAGGCACCAATAGAGATGAATGAGCATGTTGTGGGGGGGGATTCATTTGCCAATGCAAAAAGCAAACGCCCAAATCCCACCACTGAAATGCATGACTGGACATCTGAAAATGTCCCCAGGTTGGATGCTACTTTTCCCAGTGCTCACAATATAGAGATACTTGGTTAGGGTTAAAAAAGCTAATTTCTGAGGTTGTCATCAGCTTTTTGGGCAAGGAGGATGTTTGTGCCCTTGGCAGCTGCGTAATGAATCTGTGTCCCTTGTGTCCCTTAATCCTGTGTCCCTTGTGCTCCTCACCCCTGTGTCCCAAGTGCCCTTCAATCCTATGTCCTAAATGCTCCTCACCACCTGCTCAGGCACTGATGGGACACAGGTTAAGATTCTGTCCCAGCTGGGACCTCCCCCAGCCCTTCATGGCACTGAGATCCTTCCCTGGCTCTAGATCAATGTTTCTGACTTTGCAGTTACCATTAAAAATAGCACTGACACATCTGAAAGTGCAATGAGGGGTTTGGGGTTGTTTTGGTTTCGGTTTTTTGTTGTTTTGGGTTTTTTTTTTAATTTCCTGCAAATTCATCCTCTAAGTGGGTGCTGATTTTCCAGGCACAGCAGAATAAAGCAGAGAAACCTCAAGGCTTCCTAGAGCTGAATCAAGTTGAGTCACAGGATGAGGGCAGGAGGGGGTTTGGTGTCCCCAGCTCCTGCACCTCCCCTGCCAGGCTTGTCCCAGGCTCGGGGACAGCTGATGGGGCTGGGCAGGTATTGCTCAAAGGATGAGGAGCTCTGGGCTTGATCTTACCAGGACAGACACTGTCATCCCCTGGTGCTCCCTGCTGTGCTCCTCACAACCTTCTGCCTTCCCAGCTCCAGTCTGGGCAGTTCAAAGGCACCTGCAAGGAATTCAACTTCACTGCAATCCTGCTGTAATGGAAATTTGCTGATGGGACCTCAAGGGACAAATTTGCAGCACATGTGCCTGTACCTGTGTGTCTGTGCTGCTTTCCACAACAGAGGTCAAAAATCAGAGAATCTCTTGAGCTGGAAGGGACCCACAAGGACCATCAGTCCAACCCCTGGCCCTACACAGACACCCCAACAATCCCACCCTGGCCCTCAGAGCGTTGTCCAAACCCTCCTGGAGCTCTGGCAGCCTTGGGGCTGTGCCCACTGCCCTGGGGAGCCTGGGCAGTGCCCAACCAGCCTCTGGGGGAAGAACCTTTGCCTGAGATCCAACCTGAGCCTGCCCTGACACAGCTCCAGCCGTTCCCTGGCTGCTGTCCCTGCTCCCCCAGAGCAGAGATCGGAGCTGCCCCTGGGGAGGAGCTGCAGCCCCCGCTGAGCTCTGCCCTCAGCCGGCTCTGCTCCAGCTGCACACACCAAGTGCCCTCAGCTGCTCCTCATGGCCCCTCCAGACCCTTCACCACCTTTGTGTCCCTCCCTTGGACACTCAAATAGCTTTAGCTCCTTCTTATATTTTGGCACCTAAAACTGTCCCCAGGACCTGAAGTGAGAGAGCAGCACCTTCCAAAGCAAGAAGGTGATTCACTGTCCAGTGATGGACCTGTTGAATGCTGAGTGATGGATGTGATGCCCATCTGAGGTTGCCGTCCTGTTGTGTGTTATCAGCCTTGTGTTGTGCCACCACTGCCTGTCACCAGCAAACTGCACAACACAGACAGTCCTGAGATTCACACACTCATGGTGGGGACAGACCCCGAGAGTCAAAGGTAAGAGCTTCCCAAAAAGGCTTTGCTGCCTTCCCAGCACAGAGACTGTGCTGCCACTTTACTGGTGCCTCTGGGAACAAGGCTTTTATCCCAGGAAATTTACAACAATTTCCCCTTATCAAAAATCCATCATTTCACCAAAGCCCCCATGGATGTGATTTTCTTTAATTTTCCATTTGTTGTTGTTGAAATTATAATTTTCCTTTTTCTCCCCTCCGCCCCCATTTTCAGGGGGTTTTAGCAGATTGCTCTTTTCCACATCCTTTTGTCAGACCACGGTTACCGCAGGATGAAGGGCATCAGCTTTGGTCCTTGGGGTTTTTTTGTAATTTTCCCTTTGCTAATGTCCAATTTTGCAAACTTCTTCACATTAGAAAAATGGTAAAGAGGACTGTAAAGAATGAAGATGAAAAACTAAAATAAACCCAGAGTCCTGGTTATCACATTTTTGGGGTTACCAGTGGCAAAATGAAAGAAATGGGTAAGGTGGGAAGGAGGATGAACAGCCCAAATCTCTTCCATGTCACGGCTGGTTTAATCAAATAATTAAAAGACATTCTTCCTGCTGGGGAAAGAACATAAACCACAGACCTTTGGGGCATTTCTTTCCCAATACTGTTGCTTTCCCCTCAATAAATTTCTCCCCTGAGTGAGCTTGGTGCTGCCAGGTTCTGGCAGATGTCTCTGAACGCCCCTGAGGCTGCACTGCTTTGCCCAGGATGGTGATTTGGGAGGAATTCTGCACTCCATGGAGAGGACTGAGGGCTGGACCAGATGACCTTTAAGGGCCCTTCCAACCCAAACTGTTGTGTGACTCTGTGATGACCCAGAGGGGTAAGGAGGGCACGAGCCCCTTCCACAGCCTGTGCCTGTGCTGACAGCAGTGTGGGAGGTGTTTGGGGAGCAAAGCCACGACCTCCAGCCATCAACCTCACAGCACCACTTGGAAACAGGTCCCATGATTGATGCAAAGCCATGAAGACCCTGGAGGGTGCAAGTCTGGGTCCATCAGCAAAGCCAAGCACACACCCCCTTGCAGAAGTGAAGACCAGCCGTGGCCAACAAGAAATCCAGCCAGGCAGGCTCCTCCCTGCCCTCTGCAGAGGCTGCTCAGCCCCGAGGGATCTCCTGGGGGTACCCTGGGAACAGGAGCCCTTTTTGTACACAGGGTTGGACCCATCTAGTGAGCACATCTGTCTTCATGTCCATCATGGAAGGGAGGTTGTCCCCCACCTTCTCCTGGGCACCTCCCTTGACCAACACCATCTTGTTTGCAGGTGTCAGGAACCCTCTGCTTCTCCATATCGGGAATAATCATCTCAAAAGCCAAGTTTCCAAACTGGTTGGAGGTAATGATGAGATTATTTTGGGATGACAAGCCTCCCTGGAAAAGTTGCAGGGACAGTTCATTGGCACGTGGTCAAAGCTGAAAAGCCCTGGATTCAGCAATGTGGACAAAGGAGAAGGATCCCAGCACGTATAAATCAGAGAGGACAGTTATTCCTGAGGAGATGTAATTCAGACAGCCTGACGTTACAGTATTTCTTGGGATAGGCTGACTGAAAGGAGTTCAGGAATTTGAAGTATGGGTGATGAGAAATTATTTTGGAACCAGCATATTCTCTTTATTGAGAATAGTGGTAAGATACCCATAAATCTTTCCAGGAGCATTTCAGGTACTTTTATGAGTCTTGCATGGGATTTATTGCATATTTTCAGAAAAAAAATATAATTTAAAAGGACATTGCTGAGCAGTTTTTATAGCTTTTATTTATTTTTTAATCTCCATTGTTTGCAAAGGCCTCCTCAGTGCTGGAAAATGCAATTCTGCCCTGTTACATCTCCCAGACAATGAATTTTGCTTTCTCTCTGGCATGATGAGCAGAGATGGAGGGATGGTGTCTTGGGCTGCAACTGGGCTGGGGTAGGTGGGTTGGGTGTCCCTCCTGCAGAGCTCGAGAAGCACTGGACATGCTGCAGGGGCTCCCCACAGACGGACACTCAGATTTTAGAACAGACACTCAGTGGGATGGATTTCTCTGTGCTGGATTTTGCTGTGGGAAGGTCACAGAGAGCTTTCCCATTGTATTTAAAAGCCCATTTTTTCAGTGGTGTCGAAAAGCCCCAAGAAGCCCTGGCATATCCCAAAGGCTGCCTTGGAAACCAGAGCAGATAAGGACTGGGGGTATTCCTCATATTTGGGCACAGCACTGGAGGGAAGAGGGTCTGTTTTATCTGATTCCACCAGGAGCACCTCTTACCAATCACAAATATCCTGAGCTGGAAGGGACCCACAAGGATCATCCATCCAACCCCTGGCCCTGCACAGACACCCCAACAATCCCACCCTGGCCCTCAGAGCGTTGTCCAAACCCTCCTGGAGCTCTGGCAGCCTTGGGGCTGTGCCCACTGCCCTGGGGAGCCTGGGCAGTGCCCAACCAGCCTCTGGGGGAAGAACCTTTGCCTGAGATCCAACCTGAGCCTGCCCTGACACAGCTCCAGCCGTTCCCTGGCTGCTGTCCCTGCTCCCCCAGAGCAGAGATCGGAGCTGCCCCTGGGGAGGAGCTGCAGCCCCCGCTGAGCTCTGCCCTCAGCCTGCTCTGCTCCAGCTGCACACACCAAGTGCCCTCAGCTGCTCCTCATGTGATCCCTCCTGACCCTTCAGCATCTCCATATCCCTCCTCTGGACACTCTCTCACAGTTTCATACCCAGGCTGGATGTTCCCCAGCTCCAATGGAGATGTTTTCCAAACCTGCAGCACTTCTGGCCAGAAACACAGCCCTAGAGTTTTGGCTCCAGCAGCCTCCTTTGGAAAGCCTGAGTTTGCTTAGCCTTCCCTGGCCTTCCTGGCCTTGATTGAGGTGCTGCTTCTGAGGCCAGGCACGTTGTGCTGGTGCCTCCTCTGCTCCCACATTACAGGGATCCAGGGCAAACCTGGAGCTCACATGTCCTGGTGCCACACACTGAGGGTCAGCCAGTGCCAGCACTTGTGCTGTGCTGTGGGCAGTGGGGAAGGAGCTGCCTGCAAGGTCTCCATCCTCCTGGCAGGGAGGAGAGGTGCTGGGGCCAGGGAACGGAGTGGGAGGATGGACCAGAAAGTATCACTTCCAGCCTGACTCCTTCATGGACCCAGACAACCCCTTCCAGCAACCCCTTCCCAGGAATGCTCCCTGGAGGCTCTGCAAAGAGGAAAAAGTTCAACACATCAATCAGGCAAGTCTGGCTCCTTTTCCCTTTCTTTGTCATCATCATCAACCCCTCCAGTTTTGTGGGTTTTTCCCTCAATCTCTCTCCCATAAAGTGCTTTTCATTCGGTGTCTGTTGTTCCTTTAAATACGTATGAAAACTCATAAAACCGTGAGGAAACAAGCAGCCGTTTTCTTCTTAGAAAGCAGCCTGTGCCAGCAAAGCAGAAAAAAACCCTTGCTCGACTGATGCAGAGAAAAGGGAGGAATAAAGAGAGCCAGGAAGTGAGCAGGGATGCAAGCAAGGAAGGTTGATTTTCACGTGTCCAGAACAATTGCTTTGCCAGAGACTGTGACCATGAACATCAGCATTTTCAAGGCTTGTTCCAGAGAGCCCGTGAAATCTAAATGATAAAAATGGGCTCTTCCATCTCCAGCTGTCAATTCCTAAAGACGTGGTGTGCTCCCAGCAGAAGGATGCAAGGTGGAAACCACCTCTGCTGTGGCCAGGACACTTCTCCTACAAACTGCTTCGGTGCAGAGGGGTCAGGATGGAGGAGGAGGGGGTGCTGAGCCTGTACCTGCAGCCCTGGGGGAGTCTACTCCTGCCATGGTGCCTTTTGAAGCAGGTGGGTGGCAGGAGGTGAAGCTGCTCCAGGCCTCACCTGCAGCCTCTCTGGAGGGGGTGCTTTGGTCAGGTTTGCTTGTTATGAAGTCTGTGATAGACATTTCTTGTGCCTTCTCACACCAAAGGGAGAGTTTCAACATCTCTGTGCCCCAATCAGGGATTCTGCACCACAGAAACACACCGCCCTAAGAAGGTGCTCCGTCTCCAGCCCCTGGATTTCTCCTCTCCCGGGGCACCCGCTCCTCAGAGAGGGCAGGCTGCTGGCTCTCAGGCTGCAGGTGTTCAGTCCACCTCTGCTGGTGTGAACAAGTGGCCCTGATGCATTTCCTTTGCATGTGGTTTTCCTCAGCTCGGTCTTGCTCAAATCCCAGGAACCGGTGGCATCAATTTCCCAAACAAGGGAGGTCTCTCCATGAAGTAAAATCACAGCAGCTAAAAAGCTTCCTCTACAGGTTCATGAGTTTGTTTATTTCTGTTGCCTTTTATCAAGTAACTGATCTATTTTCTTGCATTTTCCACAGTGTCATTGGAAGCTGAAGCTCACAGTGGGCTCAGCAATTAGTGGTAGCACAGAAATATAAGGCAAAAACAAGTATTGCTAATGAGCTGACACATTAAACAATGAGTCACACTTCCATAAGGAGCCCAAATCGAGTTATAACCCTAAATAAACAAGCTGTGAGAAACAGTTTACAAATATGAATGTGTTACTTATTTAACTGCTGTTGAGAAGCTGCGATCTGAACCCTAAGATGTATTTAAATATCTGAAGCAAATATTCAGTGTGTGGCTCATCAGCCTGACGTGGTAGAGGTGGTACAGTTGGGAGGGATGGAGGGACCCTGCAGCAGGATGAGGAAACCAGCAGTGGTTTGGTTTGTGTCCTCTGTCCCACGTCCTGCCCCATCTGTGTGTGTTCCACACAGGGAGAGGAGGCAGCAAAGGCTGAGAGCCAAGAGATGACGCAAGTGGGAATGTTCCTCCTCATGCAGGTGTCTCAGGGCAATGTCAGAAATTTGGGATATCTCAGGCTCCTGAAGAAAGTCCTCACAGGGTCAGGCAGAGCCCTGTGACTTTTCATGTGGGGGCTAAAAGGCAAAACTGAAGCTAAATGGTTAAACCTAAACAGAATTAGGAACTTCCTTTACTCTTTACCAGGGCTTGTTGTAACAAGACAAGGGGGGATGGTTTTAAACTGAAAGGAGGGAAGAAGTTTTTTACAATGAGGTGGGAAGGCCCTGGCACAGATTGCCCAGAGAAGCTGTGGCTGCCCCATCCCTGGAAGTGTCCAAGGCCAGGTTGGACGGGGCTTGGAGCAACCTGGGCTAGTGGAAGGTGTCTCTGCCCATGGCAGGGGGTGGACTAGGTGGTCTTTAAAGGTCCCTTCCAACCCAGACCATTCTCATATGGTTCTATGAACCTATGGAAAAGCCACAATAGGCTCTTCCTGGAGCCTTCTCTTCTCCAGGCTGAACAATCCCAATTCTCTCAACCCCAATTCTCTCAATACCCCAGAATGGAGGCTGTTTGTGGAGATTTTATTTATCCCAAAGAGGGGACAGAGTGTGTGCTGGAGAGGAATGACATTTTCCTGCCCTCTAACCTGGCAGTCAGTTGGGAATCTCCAGCCTGCAGGTGCCACCAAGGGAGAATGGGAAGGGTAACAGGGACTGTAATGTGGGGATGCTCCAGCTGTGCCCCAGAGCAGCAGCACTTTGCTACTCTGAGACATCCTCAGCAGAAACAGTGTGAGTGACCACCCCAGCACAGCCCCAAGTCCCCCCAGATTGTCAGTCCCAGCCTCAGCCTTCTCTGTGTTCAGTCTACCAGTGCCACCAGAGCCAGCTGTGGGGTTTGGGACACCCTGAGCCCAGCTGGCTCAGTGTGCCCTCAGCGGGAGCTCAGACCTGTGGGCACAGCTCCCATCCTTCCCAAAGCCTCCTGGCACTCACCCCACCCTCCCACCCCTCTTCCCGGGCTCTCCATCCTCTCACACCTCTCCAGGGCTGCTTCCCTGCCCAGACAGTGACAGTCCTCACGTCACAAGTGGCAGAAGTGCTGGGACAAGCTCCTGAGCTGGCAAGGTGAAGAGGTATGAGAAGTGTATTAGGAATAACATAAATCTCAGCGATGGCAAAGGGGGCTGGTGCTCAGAGATGGTGAAATTGCTCATCACAAGGGAGGAGAGCAGACGTGACCAGGGAGAATTTCTATTCTGTGTATTTGGGAGGAAACACTTGCAACACACAAGGACAATGAAGGGCTCTCCAGCCTCTTCTTATCTAAGGAGAATGTCAAACAACGTCCACGTGGAACAAACATTTTCAAATCACCCTAAAAATAATAGTAATCTCAATAATCAGTCTAATTTCCCATGTCAAGAGTCTGAAAGGAGCTGACCGAGGGTTTCTGCAGCCCTCCACTATTAGTGCTAAATGATTTTGTGACCAGAGAGATGACGTGCATCAGACTGGGCAGGTCCAGAGCTCAGGCTCCACCAATGCATCACAGGCTCAGGCTCCCAAATGCATCACAAGAATACAGACCAGCTTCATGAGCTGCAGAAACTGGTGTCTGTGAGGCTGAACTGCCTTGGTGGGTCTGTCTCCTCTGGTTACCCATCATTCCTGCACTAGGTACCTGCAAACAGGGGCTTGATGGTGGATTTGGTGCCTTCAGACCATAAAGACAACTGGAAAAGCCCTTTGGGGGATGTCCACCCCGTGGGGGTGCAGAGGGGTCTGCAGCAGGGTCCCAGTTTGGCTGAGGGCTCTTCTTCCCAACTGTCTGGAGGTCACCGGGTTCACCTCAGGCACGATCGTGGTGCTGATGATCCAAGAGGGCAGGAGGTGATGGGAACTGTGCCCTCCCCGTGCTTTCCATCTGCCACAGGAGCTTGCAGGGCTGACCATGGCCCCTGCAGAGGGGTGGAGGCAAAGTTACCACTCTCGTTTTTGGGAGGCAGTGCAGCACCAAGGGTTGGGTGTTCCCTTGGGGCTTGTGTTTCCCACAGCAAGGGGATGAGTTGTCAGCCCCATTGCACATGAGTAGTTCAGGACGAGCTAATTCGTGTCCTGGAAATGCCCTTTTGTCTCCAGTATCTGCAGGGGAGCAGCCCAAGGGTTCCACCTGCATGGGAGAAGGTGTTTGACCATTTGAAGCCTTTTTCTTTCCACACACAGAGAATCACAGAATTATTTAGGTTGGAAAAGACCTCTAAGAACATTGAGTCAAACCCCACAGGGACATTAGAGTGGTTGCACTGGGCCAGACCCAGGCTCTCTCCAGCTCCTGGGCTGTCTCCAACCAGGTCAGCAGCAGATGCTCAGAGATGCAAGGCCAGCACTGAGCCTTCCCCACGGTGTTTTTCCTGGCTCCAGGAGTGATTCAGGGTCTGCCAGGGCTGCATGTAGCATTTGGGTCAGTGCAGCAGGGCCTGTGGCAGCCACCAGTGGCCCTGTCATCTAGGAATTTGTCTAACCTGCCTTTCCAGACATTGACATTTTTGGCCTTCCTGACGTAGTGTTCTAATTAAACACCGAGTGAAGAGTTGCTGAGGCCTGGAGTGCCGGATGTGGCTTTGGTGTCTGAATTTTCTAGAGGGTGTGGAAAGTTTGCAGGTGCTGAGCAAAGACCCACAGAAATGATACAAGAGCTGGAAAAAACACCTTGTGGGGGACATTTAGGAAGCACAACTCAGCAGGAAGGATAAATTGGAAAGGGATTAAATCCCAGGTCTGGCAGAGCTCTTCAGTTCACAGGGGCAGAACCCAGAACCAACCTGGACATCCATCTAGAACCATTTTTGTTGGAAAAAAGGCAATTGTTCTCAGTGCAAGGGAATTCAACTGTAGAAGGGGGAGAGTCAATCTCTTGATGCTTGTGCAAAGATGTTTCAGCTACAAGCTTCGGGTTCAAACTGCAAATCTGCTTAAACCACCTGTCCAAGGCATGCCCAGTGACAGCTCACACCAGGCAGGTTTCACACCTGAAACCACCAGACCCACAGTTTCCTTCTGTCTTTAAACCCCATGAGTCACAAGCCCTGCCCCTGCCCAGCAGCACTTTCCTCCTCTCTCAGAGCTGTCCCACTCAGCACAACTGGCCAAGAGCCACATGCTTCCACCTCAGGCCCAGGCTGTCACTGTCCCCAGCAATTCAGGCCATTATTGTGCACACAGTGACCCGTCCATGTTCACAGCGACAGGCTCAGCCTAAACCTCTGCTCCAGGGGTAGGTAGGCCGTGCTTGTGATGTGATGTAATGCTGGGCACCCACTCACAGGCTGGCCCTGGGTGACCCTGCACCCCGTGCAGAGTTTCATGTCAGGGATGGGCAGAAACCACCTGAGAGGGGAATCTCTGTGGGGTCTGTCTCTGGTGCAGCAGAACAGACCCTTCTCTGTCCCTCCATCATGCCAACCCACTGACACACCACCCTTCTCTTGCAGGGGCCAGAGGGCAGGGAGGGGCCACATGCTCACACCATGAACCTCCTGTACCCACACGAGGGCCATGACTCCTGCCAGAAACATCCTGGGGATGTGGGACACGGGACACATCCAACCCCTGTGAGACCCCTGATGTGCAGACATGTGCCACATGTGACTCCTTGTGCTCATCCAGCTCATTAGCTCCCATTTGGAAACAGGCCATAGAATCAGAGAATCTCACAGAACATCCTGAGTTGGAAGGGACCCACAAGGATCATCTTGTCCAACTCCCAGCACAGGACAACCCCAGCAACCCCACCATGTACCTGGGAGGGTGGTCCATGTCTTTCTGGCCAGTGTTTGCCCAGCACACCACACCAGAGGGATTTTTGCCTCCCTCCTCCAAGGGCAGAGATGACCCCACAGCCAGGCAGAGCTCCTCAGGGTGGCTGTGCCCTGGTATGTGACACTCAGTGTCCTACCCTGGGCTGGGCACAGTCTATAAAGCCACGTTTCTGCCCCTGTGAAGGACAGAGGGACTGGAGAAATCCCAGTCAGCCTCTGGGAAGCCCATGAAGTGGTGGGACTGCCCTGGGAATGATCAGCTGCCAGTCCTACCCCTTAGCAGTGATGAAGAGGATGAGGATGCTCAGAAACACATGGGGGTCACACTGAGAGGGGGCAAAGGGTGAGTCCAGCCCATGGGGCACATCAAAGAGCTGCATGTCCCCAGCCCACAGGGCACAAATCACATCCCAGGGTGGTGCCAGGGCCCTGGCAGACTCAGCCACCAGAGAAGCATCTCAGGCACCTCTTTGGTTCCCCTCTGCACCACAGGCTGCCCATGCTGCTGGGGTGGGGGGGTGGGGGGTTGATGCAGGCACAAAACCCCTCGAGGCTGTGGAATGGGCAAAGGACAGACCTCTCCTCCTTGCCAGAGAAGCACCAGGAACTCCAAGGAGAGGGGCTCAGAGCCCCACAGGGGGTGTTGGGTCCCCCTCCCCACCTCAGCAGTGCAGGGAGAGCTGAAGGGTCAGAGATGGAGCTGGACCTTGGCTTCCCTCTCCCAGAAGCTGCCGAGGGGATCCCCAGACCCCTCCTGCCCCCAAGCACAGCCCCATCCCAGGGCAGGACAGGCTCCATGGCTCTGGGGCACCAAGCAGCCTGAGGGAGCATCACAGCAGGGAACAACTCCCAGCCCCCAGCTGGGGGGGATTTTTATCTCCCTTCCCTAATCTCCAGCCTGTTTCCAAGCTCTCTTCCTCTCAGGGCAATTCCCTCTCCTCCCAGAGCTGTACCAGTGAGGGGTGAGGGCAGCAGCTCCCAGGCCCCACTGGAAACCATTCCCCATCCCTGAGCAAAGAGCACAGTGCTCCCCCACGGGCAGCCCCCCCGATAATTACCTCAGCACACACCTTGGATCTTAAGTACATGGTTAGAAACAGATCAGTGTGAGACATCTCCTTAAGTCTCTTCTGGGAATCGCTGCTATCACCAAGCCCTGCTCTCCCAGTCAAAGATGATTTACTCTGATCTGCACTATTGATTTTATTGTGGGAAATGTGGTGATACCTGGAGAGAGAGTGAGACAGAGTTTTGACTTATGTGAGCATGTGGGGAAGGCTCCAGTCCCCACCATAGTGCCTGCCTTTTCTGCATCTGTACCAGAATTATTTGTAATGTTTTATGCACCCATCTGCTCCCTGCATGCTCTCTATAAATCTCACTGGCTCTCTCACACACACACATGTTTGCTTTCCATGTAGATTACTTATGATGAGAGTCTAATTAGACCCAGGGAAGCCTGCCTACAGAGCGAGCCCGGGGAGAGCTTAATTAAAGTCAATGGAGAAAATTATAGGGGGAAAAAAAAATTAGGGCAGCAAGGAGAAAATATCAAGGAAGAGACTGAGGGGGGAAAAAAGAGGCAGGGAAGTAACAGCACCAGTGAGGGAGGGTGTGAGGCTGCCAGGCGTCCGGGAGCAGCCACCCCGAGCTCCAGGATGGAGGGCAGGACTGCTGGTGCTGCAGCCTGGAGAGCCCCTGGGGTGCCCGTGGGTCAGGAAGGGGGCGGGTGACAAAGTGGGTGGATGATCACAGCCTTGTGCTTGGGAGTCAGGGCTTAGTGAGAGTCCTGCCCTTCTGCCCTCCTCCTTGGGCCATCCTCTGCCAAGCTGGATGAGATGGGCTGGGGAGCCACCCGGCCCTGGATCTCCTCTCCATGTGTGCCTTGAGTTCTCCCACTGCCACCCACACCACACACCCATAAAACGGGCAAAGAGATGTGCAGGGGATGCACAAGGTCTGCATCCTCACTGTGTCTGTCCCCCAGTTCCCAGAGGCAACACTCTTGTTCTCATGGAATTTATTGCCCTTGTGCACATGGGATGTGAGGTGGTGGAGAATCCAGCCTGGGAGAGCAGCAGGGATTTTGGGGGTCATCACAGTGCATTGTCCTCCCCAGCAATGCCACTGTGGAACCCAGTGACTCCTGGCTGAGGGAGAGCATCTCTTTTAGGAAGTCTTGATTTAAAGATCACAAATGATGGAGAATCCGCCACGTCTCTTAGCAAATTGCTCCAGTGGTTAATTATACTCCCTGTTTAAAAGATGCATCTTATTTCCAATTTAGGTTTTTCTAGCTTCAGCTTCCAGCCAATGAATCTCATTACATTTTCTATCTGCTAGATTAAAAACCCCTCCATTATCAGAAATCTCCTCCCTCCGTAAGTATTTATAGACTATGATCAAGTTGCCTCTTAACCTTCCCTTGATAAAGTAAATAGGCTCAGCCACTCCATCTCTCCCAGTCAGCCAGGCCTTGCACACCTCCACCATTTCTACTGCTCTTCCCTGAGCCCTCCCTGGGCCTGCACCATCCTGGACCAAGGCCCTGGATCAGGACAGGTGAGGAGGGGGTGTCCTGGGTGTTGCCATGTGAACATGGGGGACCAGGGAGGCTGGTTGTGCCACGGTGCTGCTGTAAGAGGTCGTGGCATGGACAAGGTGCACTCTGTGCCCAAGGTGGTACCAGCAGAGAGAAGATTCTACATTGAATATGGAGAGGAATAGGGTGGGATGGCTTTGGGAACAGAGATAAGTAGTTAGGAATCACAGAATCCAATCATTAGGATTGGAAAACACCTCCAAGATCATCAAGTCCAACCTTTGACCAAACACCACCCTGCCACTGAACCATATTGTGAAGTGCCACAGCTACATGCTTTTAGAACACTTCCAGGGATGGTGACTCCACCCCTGCCCTGGGCAGCTGTGCCAGTGCTTGACCACTCTTTCAGTGAAGAAATTTTTCTTAATATCCAATCTGAACTTCTTCTGGTTCCCCCCTCCTGTCAGGGGAGAGCAAGAAGGTCCCCCCGAGCCTCCTTTTCTCCAGGCTGAGCCCCCCCTGCTCCCTCAGATGCTCCTTATCAGACTTATGCCCCAGACCCTTCCCCAGCTCTGCTGCCCTTCTCTGGACATGCTCCAGCCCCTCAATGTCTTGTTATGAGGGGCCCAAAACTGACCCCAGGATTTGAGGATCGACATGCCTGTAAGAGGGAAAGCAGGAGAAGAGAGGGGTGACGCAGGGAGAGCATTGGCTGGGCAGGGGATGGGGGCAGCAGCATTTTGGGGGGCAGGGGCTGCAGGATCATATTGCAGAGTCAGCTGGGGGTGATGCTGCTGCACCAGAGTCACTCAGCAAGGAAAGCTGGGCAAGTGTATCTGTGCAGGCAGCAGGGAAGGAGCTCTGGATGTCCCACATGGACAGGGCTGGGGGCTCTACCAGGTCTGGGTGATGGCCTATGCAGGTTCAGGGTCATCTCTGCCCCTCTCAGGAGGTGCAGCCTGGGAAAAGGTGCAGCCTTCACCAGGGTGAGGATGGGAATACCTGGAGAAGCTGAGCTGGGAAAGTCACTCACATTATGGGTCTATGCTGCTGCCAGAGGTGTGATGAGCTCCCCCAGGACTGTCCTGTCTGGGATAATTTGGCGTCAGCAATGCAGACATCTGTCTTCAGCCAGCTGGTTGTCCTGCAGTCATGTTGACAGGCATAGGCTGAGCTTCCTGCTGCTTGTTGCTCCAGACTAAGGCAAAGTCTGGAGAGAGGTCCTTGGGTGATGCAGTGTGTCCCCTTCACAGGGCATGATCAGACATGGCTGGGAGTGGGGCAGGATGGGCTGATGCTTCCAGCATCATTATGGGAGTTCCAGATTGACACATCCCCTCTGCAACGTCACTTTGAGAGTGCTGTCACTTCGACAGTGCTGTCACTTCTCCCCACTGTTGGGCACCTTTCCTGGACCAGCACTGTGTCCTTGGGATGATTTGAGTCAGCCTGGGCAGCAGCTGTACCCAAAAAGCTGGAATCTGATGGGAACATTGCAACCCGTGGAGTGCTGGCCACGGGTTGGGAATTGTCTGCCTCCCATGGCCTGGCAGCCTTCAGGGCTTGCCCCTGCCCTCTATCTCATCATATCCCCACACACTGGAGGGTGACAGATCCCAAAACCAAGGGGAGTGCTACAGGGAATGGTGGGTCTGCTCCTTCCCTTTCTCTGTGTTACAGACTGTTAAATCCTCTCCATTTGGGCTGAAAAGGGGTTTTCCTGGAAAGCAGTGACACAGATGTGCTTCTGCTCCCAACATCCAGCTGTGGATTCCAGTGCCGTCTGCTTGATCTCATCCTCACCGACTGGCAGCTGGAGCATCTTGGGGAGGGCTTTGCCCAAAGCCACATCCTCCTACATGGTGGAGATCTGGGGGCTTGCTGTCCAGGGCAGGGCAGAGTCCAGCAGGCTCTGGGGAGCTGCCCCTGCAGACCAGTGAAATGAGGATGCTGCTGTGAGCACAGGCAGCAGGAGGGGGAGGCTCCCCCCGTCCCTGGAAAGCCTCCTCACACCCACAGCCGCAGCCCCTGGCTCCTCCTGCCTGGTGTCAGCTGCAATCAGGGAGACGAGCTCCCTCACTACGGCCAGCACACACTGTGTGGTCTCCCTCTGGCTTTAGGCTCCCAGAATTTCTTCTCTCTGAGAGATGTCAGGCTGAATAAAGCTAAATAGATCCTGATGGAGGAAAACTGCAGTTAAGTGGGTTGGCTGACTGCTTGCCTTCTTTTTATTTTGTTTTCCAACTTGCCACAGATAGAAAACCACGAGGGAAATGAAGTGGCAGGCCCTCGGTCACGGTCCCTCGCTCTTCCAGGCCGTGTCCCCTGAGCCTGGTTAGCTCTGCCTCCCTGCCGGGACAGGAGGCCACTCCAGCCCCAGGAGGAGGGTCAGCACCTGATGACTGTGAAATGAAACTTGTGTCACCTTGTGCCTGGAAGATTAGTAAGGGATCACCCATCCCTGGTGACTCTGAGTCAGCGGGTCCTGCCCACGGCCATCCCCCTCCCATGTGCCAATCCCAGGAGCAGGTGGAAGCTCAAGGTAGGGACGTGGTGGGAGGCAGAGACCACCCCGTGGGGATGCCCTGCTGAAGGCTGGGGAGGACAAAGGCAAGCCCAAAGCCCTTGCAGAGTGACCGGTTCTCTGATCTCAGTGTGCTCCATGTGGTGTCTGACCCTGCCCTCACACAGCCTCTGTCCCAGCCTTGGCTCCCCTTCAGGTGGGCAAGTTTCCAGGGCACATGATGTTGGAGACTGCTTAGAAACGGGATGACCATGAACCAGAGACTCATAGAATGGTTTGGGTTGGAAGGGACCTGAAAGCCCATCTTTTTCCACCCCCTGCCATGGGCAGGGACACCTTCCACCAGCCCAGGTTGCTCCAAACCCCATCCAACCTGGCCTTTGACACTTCCAGGGATTCCAGGGGCAGCCACAGCTTCTCTGGGAAACAGTGGATGGATGAAAGCAGCCTGGGAAGGCAGGATGTGCTCCAGCAATTGTGTTAAAATCTGGTTTTTGAGCCAGACTTAAAATTCTGGGGGGAAGCCAATTTGTGTTTTCCCTTGTTTGGAAGCCATCAACCAAACCACTGTCCAGAGCACCTGTGGGGTAGCATCCAACAGCCATGATAGGGAAAAAACGCTGGTTGAATGTGAAATGGTGGCCAGTGGGGAGCTGCTTCAGCACTGGCTTTCAAGAGTCCTGAAGAGGCTGCCAAAGTGGAACAGCAGATGGAGGCGTTTGGGGCACGTCGTGACAACATGGCCAAACCAAAATCTGATCATTTTGAAGAAAATGCTTTCTTCAAAACATGTCACAAGTTCAGCAAAAACCAAGTACAGAAGATCATGCAAATGCAATAGGTGCAAGGAATTGAAAGACTTTTTGTTTCAGAACACACGGTTTATTGGTGACTGTGGTGATCGTGGCTGGTTTGACTGTTGCAATTGTTGATCTTAAAGGTCTTTTCCAACCTTAACAAATCCATGAAAATTTATCTCATGGCACTGGAACTGCTCCATGCTATGCCCAGACACGTGCACTACCTGGGATCAACTGTGCTGTCCCACATTGGCCAGACAAGATCATTGACAGCAAAGATACACCCCCCAACGTGTGACCAAATCATACGATCATAGAATCAACCGGGTTGGAAAAGACCTCCGAGATCATCAAGTCCAACCCTTATCAAGTCGAACCCTTAAGTCGGGAACAGAGCACAAAAACTCAGGGAAACCCCCAAAGTCTCAGAGCATCTTTGGTCCAGGGTCATCACAGGCCTGCTGGATTTCACAGAGGAAATTGCTTCTTGGCAGAGGAACATGACTCAAATTCCATGGAATGGTGCTAATCGGCACATTAATCAGAAATGTAATTTTCCCTGGAGCTTCCTCACTGGATTTCTAGAGCTGCTGAGAACAGCAGGCAGTGTCCATGATTTCAGAGGCTCAGCTCAGTAATTCCTGCTTGGTGCATCAGCCTGGGCTCACACACAGGTGGGGAACCATCGAGTGGGTTGGAAGGGAAGTACCAAAGGCAGCGCCCAGTGAACCCCTGACCATCAGCTCCCCCAAGGGCAGGTGCTGCCCACAGGGCCCCTCTGGAGCCCCTGCCCTGTATCTCATCACATCCCCCCTGCGCTGGTGTGTGACAAATACCCTCTGCAGTGACATTACAAGGACCAGCAGAAAAGGGCAGGTCATAGACCTTGCCATGAAATATTTTTCCTAGTTTATTCCAGGTGTCCTGGTGCTTCTCCCAAAACTCAGGACTTTTCAGATCTGGGGTTTTGTCTCTCCCTTCCTTTTATATTTTATGCTGTTCTTTCCTGTCTTATCCTTTATCCTTCTGTGGTGAAGGAGATAAAACCAATGGAAATTTTTAGGTCATTAAAACCAAGATCATTCCAAAGCACTACCTTTTTTTTTTTTTTAAGGACAGGGATTTAGTATCATTTTTCTTATCCATTTTGTGATTTTTCACTCATCTCTAAATCACAGAGAGCCCCACAGAGAGCCACCTCCTCAGATGTTTGAAGGCATTTGGACCAGATCCCAGAGCCTGTGAGTTTTTTTGGGTCACACCAACTGATCCCAACTTGTTCAGGAGCACCATGAGCAAGAACAGGAACAGAGATGCCAGATGCAGACACACAGCAAGAGGCAGACACGGGCAGGTCCTGAGCAGGGCACCACATCTTCTGGCCAGGAATCCAGCTGTACCAACTTCACTAAGCTCAAGCACCCAACAAAGGTATGTTTGAAGCTCTGGCATTTCCTAGGACCTGTTTTCAGGTGCCTTTCTGTGGCAGTGGTGTGTGTCACGGGAACAGTACCAGCACATAAATACAGACCTCTCCTCAGCCCTGCCCACACATCAGCCCACGAGGCCAGAAATGTGTTCACAACAGGATGGCAGATGATTGGCTTCCTTTCCTGTGCCACTGAAGGTTCACCAGCGTGCTTGGACAAGCCCAGTTTGTGTTCTTCTGTTACAGGGACATTAGAAGAGTCTGGATGGGGGTAACTTTGCGGCACCCTTTAACTAACACCCTTGTAAACATGGTCCCACCGAGGGGGCTCTGCCACTGCTGTCTGGGGATGGTTTCTGCATGAGAAGAGAATCATGGTGCTCTGGGGGAGCACAGATGTCTCTGAGCACGAGAATCAGAGCGAGCCCTGGAAATCAAGCCCTGGGCGTGCAGGGCTGGGGGAGCTTCCTCTCCCTGCTCCCGTGGAGGTTCATCAGTGCTGATTAAACCAAGGCTGGATTTTCCCAGAGAGGTTTTAAAAACCTGAATTCCCATCTGCACTCCCCCATGCCCCCCACCCGCAGACCATGAGGCTGAGCCTTCACAGGCTCACTGACTCTCTAGGGCTGAGCCCATGATCCCTCCAAGCTGGAGTTTCTTGTTGCCCTCCAGAAATCTCCAAAGCATTTTGTCCCAGTGATGGGGGTCTGGAGATGGCAGTTTTCACGAGACTCCTGTGAGAGGAGAGTGGGAGATGGAAGCTCAGGCCCCGTGATGGTGAGAGGGAGGGATCCCCCACGGATACTGGGGCTTTGCTGGCACACCGGAGCAATGTGCTGGTGCTTGCCTCTGATTTATTGGCAGGGATGGTAGGTGTTGCATTGGGTTAAGTATTAACAGATCTCATGAGCCTCATTAGCTGTCCTCTTTTCACTCTCCAGCTGAAGAGTTACTGCTCCAAAATCTATAGTGCCTTGGCAGCTGCCTGGCTGATTCCCAGGTTAACCCTCCCCGAGCTGCTCCCTCCGGCTCCCACATGGATCACTGCACACATTGTGTCACAAACCACAAAGCATCCCAACCCTGGTGCTGTCCTGCTGCTGGGCAGCGAGGCAGGAGGTCTGTTGGGTCATTGTCATGCATATGTCTCTGCCCTTCAGAAGCCAGTGGCTCTCTCAGCAGAACCAGCCTCCCTGGCTCCCCTTCTTCAGAGGTGCCAGCAAAGGCTGGTCCTGACACAGACCCCCAGGACCTGGGATATCACCCCACTCAGGAGCTCTCAGCTGGGAACAGCCCATAAGGTCTGCAGCAGGGATCTGCCTGGCTGAAGGTGGGTATCTGTCCCCTGGCATCTCCACCAGGGTCCCAGTCTCTGCCAGCGGAGTCCCTCACCCCCAGTGATGAGGATTCCATCAGCAATTCATCACCCCCAGAGCAGATGCCGACAGGCTCAGGAGTTCTGGGCTCTGTGGGTGCAGGACAAATCCCCAGGGTAGTTCAAACTGGAGATGCCCCCGTGCTTGGCCAGGCAAAACCCATGGCCAGGGCTCTCCTGTCAGGAGTAGCCCAGGAGGGTGACACAGTCCCTCAGAAACTGCTGGAGATGTCTCATCTCCACCAGGCACCTGAGCAGGCACAGGGATGCAGCTCGAGACATCTTTGCTCCAAAGGCACCGAGCACAGGGCCAGGGGCAATCACAGGAGCAGGTCTGACCCCTCAGCTATGAGCTGTGAGCCAGGCACCTCCTATGGCTGATGTGATCCCCTGGTATCCCTCAGGTCCTGAGGGGGATAGGTTGCTCAGTCCCCACGCCATGAAATATTTGGGCCTTTCTCCTGCCTGGTTTCAGCTTCCTCCAGATGAGGTTTCAGCCACCTCCATCTCATTGTGTCCCTCCCTGGCAGCCCAGAGCTGTGCAATTCCCACCAGATCTTGACAGTCCAGCAGAGGCATGAGCAGGAGGGACATTTTGTGGAGGCTGGAGGGTTGCCTGCTGCCCTCCAGGATCCAACCCCTCCAACCAAGGGCCCACAGCCACTGGTGGCACAGGAGGAGCTGGCAGGGGGTGCAGGGGGGGTGGCATGACCTGGCTCTCCTCAAGGGCAGTTCTCGCTTCAATGAGCCCTGGACAGTTCCTGCAGCTCCCGGTAAGTCCATGCTGGAAAGCAGTTCCTTCAGACCTGTTAATTGTTAAACAACCCTGCACTTTAATTACAGAAAGGAGTCAAGCAGTCAAGTGCGTTACAGGGAGAACTGGAGGTTAACGAGCTGGGCAAGGTCATTATCTGACCTGCTCCTCCCCTGGCCCTCCTCTGCTCTGACAGGCCTGGGAAGGGCTGTGCCATGGGAGTGCTTCACATGCCTCCTTAACCAACTCCTGCACATTGCTCTGCCATGCCAGGGACCCCCTGGCACCAGCCTGTCCCCCTGACCCTGCCCAGGGTGCTGCTCAGGGCAGAGCAGAGGGCACGGGGAGTTGCTGCTGGGGATCTGGGCACATTTCCAATGATGAGGAAATAGTTTCCTGGAGCATGTGACAGTGCAGGTAGTGACGAGGGTGACCATCAGCACAGCTCTGCAGTGGGCAGTGAGCTCCAAAGGGAGCCTTCTGCTACCTCTGTGGAGCTCTTAGAAAGACCCCACGTGGTGGACAGGCTGAAGGGCTGGGGAAAGGTGGTACCTTGGGGGACCTGTGTTCAGGGAATCCATTTCCACAGTGCAGAGCTGGCTGTGAGCCACTGCTGGTACTCACACGGTGACAACTTCCCCTGGCATCTCTCCCCCCTGCTGTGTGATGCTGCTGGTCCTCATGGCCAGCACCTCGTCCCCCCTTCAAAGGACTCTCCTGGAAGCTCCCTTGAGGCAGGAACCAGCCCCTTTCTCCCTCTCAGGGGCAGAAGCCTTTGTTTGGAGAGGTTTGTGTCTCATTTGGGGGAAGAAAAACGAGATCTGACAGCTCTTAAGGTACTTGTGTGAAGGTCCCAGTGCTTCCCAGTGGACCCTCAGCAGCGCCTGGGACATGTGCTACCAGGAAATCAGGTGCACTAAAGCTCAGCACTTACTGACGCTGATGTGGAGCTTCAGGTGTTTAAATACCTTTGCAGATAGGGAGCCAAGTGACATCCTGATGGTCAGGGAGGAGATCAGTGGGATTGCAAGCGAGGAAATGATCCCAGGCTGACCACAGCCTCTGAGTGCTGAGGGGGTGTCAGCCTTTGGGCAGATGCTGTTCACCATGCCATCAGTAAGTTGGGGGTCAATACCGAATCTGTGCAGATAAAATTTGTCGATGACATAAAGATTGGCAGAGCGGCCAACGAGGTGGGCACAGGGAGCTGGATCGCTGCCCTCACTGGGCCCATCCCAGCCAAATAGGGTTTAAAAGCCTCAGATGCCAAGCAGTGCACCCCAGAGCAGGGCTGAGCTGGGGCAGGGGCCAGGCCTGGCTGCAGGGCCATGGGAGGGTCTGGAGGTTCCAAAGACGGGCATCAGTTCCTGGGATGAGAAAGGGCAGGGCAACAACCTGCATGGAGAAGTGCTGGGACAAATGAACCCCCCAGCTGAGGCACAGCAAGTCAGGCCTGAGACCACTGAGCCTGGGAGTGTCTGGCTGCATCCAGCAGTCCTGAGAGGGAATCTCAATCCTTCTCCCTTCGCACCCTTTGGTCAGGATGGCAATGAGGGCACCAATGTGGAGGGGTAAAAAAAACTGACCAAGCTTTCAAAGGATACCAAGTCAGGCTCAGAAAGGTCCCTGTCCAAGCCCCCATGCTCAAACCCTGCCCTGTTGTCCTGAGGGTGCCTTGTGCCCCCACCCCCCAGCCTGGAGCCAGCCTGGTCACTTCTCAACACCACCAAGGACCTGTGAATGGCAAAGGAAATGGGGGTTTGCTTTTAGAAAAGAAACCCCAGAGCACGTCCCTGAACCAGGGCACTGATCTCAATGCCAAGGAATCCTTTTTTGGGTCTGGTGGACCTCCCTTCCCATCAGCAGATCCCCCCACTGCTCCCAGCAAGCCCTTTCCCAGAGCTCACAGTTCGTGTTTCCCGAGGGCAACAGGAATCTCCAAGATCTTCTGTCATAGAATTAGAGAACCCTAGAATGGTTTGGGTTGGAAGGGACCATTAAAGGTCACCCAGTTCCACCCCCTGCCATGGGCAGGGACACCTTCCACCAGCCCAGGTTGCTCCAAGCCCCGTCCAACCTGGCCTTGGACACTTCCAGGCATTGCAGGGGCAGCCACAGCTTCTCTGGGCAACCTGGGCCAGGGCCTCCCCACCCTCACAGGGAAAAATTCCTTCCCAATATCCCATCTATCCCTGCTCTCTGGTAGTGGGAAGCCATTCCCTCTGTCCTGTCCCTCCATCCCTTGTCCCCAGTCCCTCTCCAGCTCTCCTGGAGCCCCTTTAGGCCCTGCAAGGGGCTCTCAGCTCTCCCTGGAGTCTTCTCTTCTCCAGGTGAACCCCCCCAACTCTCCCAGCCTGGCTCCAGAGCAGAGGGGCTCCAGCCCTGGAGCATCTCCGGGGCCTCCTCTGGACTCTCTCCAACGGCTCCACATCCTTGTGCTGTTGTTCCTCAGGGCTGAGGCAGCTCTGCAGGTGGGGACTCAACTGAGAGGAACAGAGGTACAGAACCACTTCCCTCAACCTCAGGTCAAGCTGAATTTGATGCAGCCCAGGATATGATTGGCTTTCTGTCCAAATCTGACTACTTTGCCTACCAGGTTTCCCTCTGCCCATCCCAGAAGGTTTTAGCCACCTGAAATCCTGGAGGTGCTGGATATGAACAGATTTTTGGGGAAGATCCTCAAATTAGAGGGAAAGGGGAAAAAGAAGAAAAGCAAAGGAGGACGAGCTCCAAAGACCTGCTGCTCTGCATCTCTTCTCTGTGGGCACCAGGGACAGGACCCCAGGGAAAGGCCAGAAGTTGTGTCAGGGCAGGCTCAGGTTGGATCTCAGGAAAAGGTTCTTCCCCCAGAGGCTGGTTGGGCACTGCCCAGGCTCCCCAGGGCAGTGGGCACAGCCCCAAGGCTGCCAGAGCTCCAGGAGGGTTTGGACAATGTTCTCAGGGACATGGTGTGACTTTTGAGGGGTGGTCTTGTGCAGAGCCAGGAGTTGGACTCAGTGATCCTTGTGAGTCCCTTCCAACTCAGCACATTCTGGGGTTCTGTGGTTCTGTGGTTCTGTGACAGGCAGCAGAGCTGTGCCCATACTGAGGTCCCGTGCAGGTGTCACTTGTGCTGTCCCCAATCCTTGTGATGGGAGCCACCCCCACCTCCCAGGGAAAGCCTGGCAGGATCTGAGCAGGGGTTGCTCCTGCCCAGGACCCCATGCAGGGAACAGGGGCTGCTTCCCTCGGAACCTGCTGGATCCTGGTGCTGGTGTGCCCAGACCCTTCCGGGGGGACCCCATGGGCCCTCCTGCCTCCCTGCAGCACCTGCTGCTGGGGGGAACCGTTGGAGTAGCACTGGCAGGGATTTACATCCCTCAGAAAATAATTATGGGAAGAAAAGTGCTGGTATTAATCGGAGCCTCCATTTAAGGATTAACCACAACAAATGTGTTGCACGCAGGAAGTTTATTTAACAGTGCTCCCATTGTACACCCCGAGAGTGTGTTTGTCTTCATTAGTGCAGTAATTCATTATATGGCCTCTCTAACATTCAAATCAGAAGGAAGAATATTAAAAAAGTAATTATACTTTTCAAAGTAAAGCTTTATGGGTAAATTGTATGCAAATCGC